>NC_037338.1:52080404-52383435 GCF_002263795.3 Bos taurus | reverse complement strand
GCTTCCCAAATTAGTTCTATTTGGTTTTATGGATGCATTTATTTATTTATATTCAGCATGGTTTACACATGAACACATCTAAAATGGCAGCTGATTGTCGAAGAAGGAAGTTTAATCAGTAGTCTGTTCCTTCTGTGGACAAAGATAAGTTGAAAAGACGACTGCCTGTAGTAACACTAATAACCACAGAACAGACGGCCTGTAGTTGAAATGTTAGAGAGATCAGTAAGGAATCTGTTGTTTTTCTTTTGCTTATTATAGTCTCAACATGTATTTGTGAGTCAGCTTCTCACCATACCATATGTAAACTGATTTTTGTTTCACAGGATCTGAGTATGAGCTTTTATGAGAAGAAGTAGAAAGAAAATTGGTTTTTAAGCATGAAACTCAGTAAAGTAAATAAGGTCATGTTTGTATTCTTCGACAGTTGTGAAAAGACTGTGGTTTGCCATAGACAATGAAAACACAACCAGCAGATTGACCTGGAAGACATATTTGGGGTAAAATCAGAAAGAAATGACTGAGATTCCCAGAATTCAAATTATCTCTCCATGACAGAAAGTATCAAGAGGAAACTGCATAGTCATTTGTTAGAGATATTTGAGTATGGATACTTCCTTTGGGTGGATAAATAGACTAGAGTCTCTCAGAGGCTTCCACAAACACTAAGACCCTATGATCTTATTATCTCCTTGTTCCCGCAGTGTTCCAAGGGCAGGCTACCATTACAAGGCTGGGATTTCAACTCCTCCAGCAGCTCTGTGTGCTGAGAGCATAGCAAAAGGAGACGTGCTGGGAATCTGTGGGGTCTGAAACATGGTATATTTCAGGGAAAGTCTGAAGGGCAGATGTGCCCTGAATATGAAATTACCAAAATCAGTTTCAAGCCTTTTTCTATGCTCAAGTCCCAGCTACTTTTGTGAGCCTAGTGCACTGTTTGCAGGCAGACCATTTTACTCTGCCTGCACTTACTTTTTGGAAAATTGTTTCTTTCTTTTAAGGCAGCAGCCACTGTTAAGAATCAAAGTCCATTTTCATGGTACAGTGCCAGTACAATGTAGTTTATTGGACAATAAGCCTTGCTGACACATCCATTTGAAATCTTAATCCAGGAGCTCTGCTGCATTTCTAATGTTATGACAACAGGGCTAAAGTAAGGGATTTTATTCAATCATGATTTTAAATTTATCACTCATTACTTAGGATAACTGAATGGAGAATTAATTTGAATAAAATAGTAAAAGCACTCCCAGTGTTATGAAAGTTTTGACACTGCCAGAACAAAACACTTCTCTTGATGTGCTAAACATTGCTTACACCATAAAAGAACTCTTCTTACACTGCTCAAACTAGTTGGAAGTACACTATTATTTTCTCCAAAGCTGGATCTGGATCTCTGCCTAGAGTATATACCAAATGCCTTTATCATTGGAGTGCTTAAGAAAGAATGTTCCTTAGGAGGAAAAAAAAAAAATTATCACTGAATACAAACAAATAAAAACTGCAGTTCACATTGGGTGTGGGCGGAACAAAGTAAATAGACTAAAACCTGGAAAAGCACACATTTAAAAATAAGACAAACATCTGACAATGACACCTGGAATATGACTGACATGTCAATAAGGAATTGAGTATAAATTATACTATTTAAAGTGAAATATTTTCCAATTAGAGGGTTTAGAATAGGGAAGAAATGAGGTAGAATTAAGAAAGATAAAAGAAGTTTTTTTCCTAGCTGATTGGATATAAAACAACAATAGAGCTTCAATAGAGCTATTTATTTATAACTTTAGTTTGTTGAATTGTTTATTAAAATTATAGACTTCTAGGTCTTGGGTCAATTTTAAAGAACATAGTAATAGAAGATAGAGGAGTTGGAAAGAATATTACAATTCACTAAGATCTAAATCCTCATCCTTAGGGTAAGAAACAAAAAGGCAAGATGTGTGAGTAATGTGCCCCAGTTCATGCAGCTAGTAGATGGCCATGATCTGGTAATCTCTCCACCCCACACCATTCTGCCATTATCTCTACCACCTCACTGATTCTCATTCCTCCTTACATTTTTAAAACCCGGAAGGTATGTAATATGCTCTGCTAGTAACACTAACGGTAACACTTGACATATGTGTGCATATGCTTGGGGGGGAAGGTATAGCAGGGTGGAAGAGCAGAGAGGTATGCTTTGAAAAGTATCCAGAGAAATCCTGGTATTTCTGCACACAAACCTCTCTTACTACTTCTCCTCCACTAATAACCCCTTTCATTTCAAAGTAAAAATTCCTTTCTAGAATTCAGTGTATGTCCATATAATATACTGATTACATAGGCTGTTCATTAACCTACTATAAATCAGTTTCACTGTCTTTCAGAATCACATAAAATTGCTGAATATGGATCTTTCTTTAAAAGAATGTGGAACAGTCGAACAGTGTGAGCACTAAGTCACTTCAGTCATGTCTGACTCTTTGTGACCCTATGGACTGTAGCCTGCCAAGCTCCTCAATCCATGGGATTCTCCAAGCAAGAGTACTGCAGTGGGTATTGCCCTTCTCCAGGAAACCTTTGGTACATTGTATTAAAGAGCCCTGGAAACAACTGTTCAGACAATTCATTTCAGCCATATAATTAATTGGTTTGTTTATTTTCCTAGTTTTTACAAAGCCAAATTGCCATTTGAATGATTTGACCAATTATATGGTCAAATTATGTAGACATTGAGGTCTTCTCTGTAGCTCAAACAATAAAGAATCTGCCTGTAATGCAGAAGACCCAGGTTCTATCCCTGGGGCCAGGAAGATCCTCTGGAGAAGGGACTGGCAGTCCACTCCAGTATTCTTGCCTGGAGGATCCCATGGACAGAGGACCCTGGCAGGCTACAGTCTGTGGGATTGCAAAGAGTCAGGCATGACTGAGCAACTAACATTAACACTATACTCTAAACATAGGCTTGGGACAAGATCTCAAAAGTAGATAGAACACTGTCAATTCCCACATAAGAATAGAACAACAATAACAACATAGAAAGAACACCATGATACAAATAGGCCAAATGTCCAGATACCTAATTTTTTTCAAACTCTTACTTATAACTGGGAACACTCATGGTCACTGATTTAAGATATTTTCACTTATTTATTTTTGACTTTACAATAATGTGAAAGTGATACCAATTCAATAGAAACTGTAGTTCAGTTTTGATTTTTGATCTTTCCCCAGAAATACATATTCTTCTGTGATATGAGGCAACATCTGTGAACCAGAGTTCCCTGTCAGTCACACATCCTTTAGGTAAAAAACTGCTACACTTAGAACCATTTTGTACCCAGACAATTATTCCTTTTTTTTTTTTTCTTTCAGTACCATATTCAATAAAGTACATGGGATAGTCAACACTTTATTATAAAATAAGCTTTGTGTTAAATGATACTCAAACATATGTAGGCTACTTTAAATGTTCTGAGCACATTTAAGGTAGGCTCACCTAAGTGGTGATGTTTAGGAATTTATTAAATACATTTTTAACTTATGTTATGCTCAACTTAGGATGTAACTATTGGAACATAACTCCATTTCAAGTTGAGAAATATATATATTGCAAAATGTGTCAGTCTCTTTATTATCTGCAGGTTCCAGCCATTAAAATTGAAATATTTTATCTGATACACAAATCTGTCTATATTACAATCATTTTCAAGAGTTTGTATTACTAAAAATGTGACAATATCTCAAAATAAATAAATCTTCAATTCTTCACATCACAGTTTTTATAAGATAAATTCATCTATCTAGTATATAAGTAAATTTAATATGATATTTTAAGGAAGAAAATGCATTTCAGGTAAACCTAGAATAGAAGTATGAATTGCAAGTACTTTACAGAGAAAGGGGAAAATTATAGAAACTCTGGAATCATAAAAATCTGAGATTTAATTTCTGGATTCATTACTTTGATGATTGTGTGGCTTTGAGCAAATATTTTATTCTCATTCTCAGTTTCTTCTTCTATAGAGTAGTAGCAATAATGTACTTTTATCACAGGGATCTGAGAACAGAAATGGGGAGCCTTGCACGAAGGCCACAGAAGTGGAACCCAGAACCAAGATCACCTCTGAGTCTGACTGAGCCCCTATCTTACTATTGCTGAAACCCACTTGATCATCACTGGAAGGCTTCCTGACACCAAATTAGGCAAAAAAAATGCCTACCCTATTCTCTTCCTATAGCACACTAACCAGTTGACAAATGCGAGCCTTCCAGCAGGTATTTTCTTTGTTTTGAGGCTATGAAAACTGGCTATTAGATGAGTCTAGCTATGGCTTGTCCATTTTATCTTCTGAAAGAACCAACTTTTAGTTTTATTAATTATTTCTGTTGCTTCCTTCATTTCTGTTCCATTTATTTCTGCTCTAATCTTTATTTTTTCTTTCCTTTTACTAACTTTGGGTTTTTGTTGTTGTGTTCTTCTTCTTCTTCTTTTTCTAGTTGCTTTAGGTGTAAATTTAGGTTGCTTATCTGATATTTTTCTTGTTTTTTGAGGTAGGCTTGTATTGCTATAAATTTTCCTCTTCAGTCCTCAGTTCAGTCACCCAGTCATGTTCGACTCTTTGTGACCCCATGAACCGCAGCACGCCAGGACTCTGTCCATCACCAACTCCCATAGTCCACCTAAACCCATGTGCATCAAGTAAGTAATGCCATCCAACCATCTCACCCTCTGTCGTCCCCTTCTCCTCCTGCCATCAATCTTTCCAGCAACAGGGACTTTTCCAATGAGTCAGCTCTTCGCATCAGGTGGCCAGAATATTGGAGTTTCAGCTTCAACATCAGTCCTTCCAATGAACACCCAAGACTGATTTCCTTTAGGATGGACTGGTTGGATCTCCTTGCAGTCCAAGGGACTCTCAAGAATCTTCTCTAACACCACAGTTCAAAAGCATCAATTTTTTGGTGCTCAGCTTTCTTTATAGTCCAACTCTCACATCCATACATGACCACTGGAAAAACCATAGCCTTGACTAGATGGACCTTTGTTGGCAAAGTAATATCTCTGCTTTTTAATATGCTGTCTAGGTTGGTTATAACTTTCCTTCCAAGGAGCAAGTGTCTTTTAATTTCATGGCTGCAATCACCATCTTCTGTGATTGTGGAGCCCAGAAAAATAAAGTCAGCTGCTGTTTCCACTGTTTCCCCATCTATTTGCCATGAAGTGATGGGACCAGATGCTATGATCTTAGTTTTCTGAATGTTGAGCTTTAAGCCAACTTTTCAACTCTCCTATGTCACTTTCCTCAAGAGGCTCTTTAGTTCCTCTTCACTTTCTGCCATAAGGGTGGTGTCATCGGCATATCTGAGGTGATTGATATTTCTCCCGCAATCTTGATCCCAGCTTGTGCTTCTTCTAGCCCAGCTTTTCTCATGATGTACTCTGCATATAAGTTAAATAAGGAGGGTGACAATAAACGTCCTTGGCATACTCCTTTTCCTCTTTGGAACCAGTCTGTTGTTCCATGTCCAGTTCTAAATATTGCTTCCTGACCTGCATACAGGTTTCTCAAGATGCAGGTCAGGTGGTCTGGTATTCCCATCTCTTTCAGAATTTTCCACAGTTTATTGTGATCCACACAATCAAAAGCTTTGGCATAATCAATAAAGCAGAACTAGATGTTTTTCTGGAACTCTCTTGCTTTTTTGATGATCCAGCAGATGTTGGCAATTTGAACTCTGGTTCCTCTGCCTTTTCTAAAACCGGCTTGAACATCTGGAAGTTCTCAGTTCACATATTGCTGAAGCCTGGCTTGGAGAATTTTAGGCATTACTTTACTAGTGTGTGAGATGAGTGCAATTGTGCCATAGTTTTAGTATTTTTTTGGCATTGCCTTTCTTTGGGATTGGAATGAAAACTGACCTTTTCTAGTCCTGTGGCCACACTGAGTTTTCCAAATTTGTTGGCATATTGAGTGTAGCACTTTCACAGCATCATGTTTCAGGATTTGAAATAGCTCAACTGGAATTCCATCACCTCCACCAGCTTTGTTCGTAGTGACGTTTCCTAAGGCCCACTTGACTTCACCTTCCAGGATGTCTGGCTCTAGGTGAATGATCACACCATCATGATTATCTGTGTCATGAAGTTCTTTTTTGTACAGTTCTTCTGTGTATTTTTGCCACCTCTTCTTAATATCTTCTGCTTCTGTTAGGTCCATACAATTTCTGTTCTTTCTTTAGCCCATCTTTGTGTGAAATGTTCCCTTGGTATCTCTAATTTTCTTGATGAGATCTCTAGTCTTTCCCATTCTATTGTTTCCCTCTATTTCTTTGCATGGACTGTTGGGGAAGGCTTTCTTATCTCTCCTCGCTATTCTTTGGAACTCTGAATTCAAATAGGTATATCTTTCCTTTTCTCCTTTGCTTTTCACTTCCCTTCTTTTCACAGCTATTTGTAAGGCCTCCTCAGACAGCCATTTTGCTTTTTTGCATTTCTTTTTCTTGAGGATGGTCTTGATTCCTGTCTCCTGTACAATGTCATGAACCTCCATCCATACTTCATCAGGCACTCTGTCGGTCAGATCTAGTCCCTTAATCTATTTCTCACTTCCACTGTATAGACATAAGGGATTTGATTTAGACCACTGAATGGTCAAGTGGTTTTCTCCATTGAGCGTAGAGTTTCGATGGTGCAGGAATGCGGCAGCTGCGACGGTGCACTAGTACAGCTAAGAGGAGCTACCCCGCACCTGAGGTCAGCAGCAGCGGCTGAGAGGAGCTACCCCACATCTGAGGTAAGAAGCAGCGGCTGTGCTTTGCTGGAACAGCCGTGAAGAGAGACCCCACGTCCAAGGTAAGAGAAACCCAAGTAACACGGTAGGCACTGAGAGAGAGGATCAGAGGGCAGACAGACTGAAACTACAATCACAGACAAGTAGCCCATCTGATCACATGGACCACAGCCTTGTCTAATTCAATGAAACTAAACCATACCGTGTGGGGCCACCCAAGATGGCCAGGTCACGGTGGAGAGGTCTGACAGAATGTGGTCCACTGGAGAAGGGAGTGGCAAACCACTTCAGTATTCTTGCCTTGAGAACCCCATGAACAGTATGAAAAGGCAAAAAGATAGGATACTGAAAGATGAACTCCTCAGGTCAATAGGTGCCCAGTATGCTACTGGAGATCAGTGGAGAAATAACTCCAGAAAGAATGAAGGGAGAGAGCCAAAGCAAAAACAACACTCAGTGGTGAATGGGACTGGTGATGGAAGCAGGGTTTGATGCTGTAAAGAACAATATTGCATAGGAACCTGGAATGTTAGGTCCATGAATCAAGGAAAGTGATCAAACTTTCCTCATAGCACTGCTTTTACTACATTCTATAGGTTTTGAGTTGTGATTTTGCTGTCACTTATTTCTACGTTTTTGTTTTTTTTTTTTTTCTCTTTGATTTCTTCAGTGACCTCTTGGCTACATAGCAACATTGTTTAGTCTCTTTGTGCTTGTGTCTTTTTAGTTTTTTTTTTTTTTTTTTCCCCCTGTAAACATGTTTAGGTCTGTAAAAAATATATATGATATAATTTCAATTTTCCTAAATTTACCAAGGCTTGATTTGTGATGCAAGAAGTGATCTATTCTAATGAATGTTTCATGTGCACTTGAGAAAAAAGTGTATTCTGCCATTTTTGAATAGAATATCCTATAGATAGAAATTAGGTCAATCTCATCCAATGAGCGGGGTGTTAAAGACCCCCACTATTATTGTGTTACTATTCATTTGCCTTTTATAATATTAGCATTTGCTGTATGTATTCAGGTGCTCCAATGTTAGGTGCATATATATTTATAATTGTTATTTCTTCTTGGAATGAACCTTTAATCAAAAATGTAAAGAAAACCTAAACAGACATTTCTCCAAAGAAGACATACAGATGGCCAAATGATGTTGTGAAAAGATGCTCAGCATCATTCATTATTAGATAAATGCAAATTAAAACTACAATGAGTTATCATCTCACACCAGTCAGAATGACCATCAATAAAAAACATACAAACAGTTAATGTTGGAGGGGATGTGGAGAAAAGGGAACACTCCTGCACTGTTAGTAGTACTGTAAACTGATACAGCCACTGTAGAAAACAGTGTGAAGATTCCTTTAAAAATTAGGCATAAATCTACCATGTGACCCAGCAACCACACTAGTGAGCATATGTCTTGAGAATATCACAATTTTAAAGACACATGTATTCCAATTTTCACTGCAATATGTACAATAGCCAGGATGTAGAAGCCAACTAGATATCCATCAACAGCTTAATGGATAAAGAAGTTGTAATACATTTATACAATGGAATATTACCCAGACATATAACTAGGTGGAGCCAGTGGTAAAGAACCTGCCTGACAATGCAGGAGACAAGAGATGGGTTCAATCCCTGGGTTGGGAAGATCCCCTGAAGGAGGGCAAGTATTCTTGCCTGGAGTAATCTATGGACAGAGGAACATGGTGGGCTACAGTCCATAGGGTTGCAAAGAATTGGACATGACTGAAGTGACTTAGAATGGACAAATGCATAAAGAAATGAATTTGAGTCAGTTGTAGTGAGGTAGATGAGCTCAGAGCCTCATATACAAAGAGAGGTAAGTTAGAAAAAGGAAAAGCAAGCATTGTATATTAACACACATATATGGAATCTAGAAAAATGTTACTAATCAACCTACTAGAGAACAGATTGTGGATTCAATAGGAGAAGATGAAGGCTGGACTTACTGAGAAAATAGCATTGATATACATCCACTATCATGTGTAAAATAGATAGTGGGAAGATGCTAAATAACCCAGGGGCCCAGCCTAGTGCTCTGAGATGACATAAAAGGGTTGAATGTGGGGAGGGAAGGAAGGCTCAGGGGGAAACGATGTATATACAATTATGACTGATTCACTTTGCTGTATGGAAGAAACCAACAAAAACTTGAAAGCAATTTTCTACCAGTTACAAAAACAATCATGTAAACATGTATAATATAAGAAACAAATCGCCAGTGCAGGTTCAATACAGGATCCTTGGGGCTGGTGCACTGGGATGACCCAGAGGAATGGTATGGGGAGGGAGGTAGGAGGGGGATTCAGGACTGAGAACACGTGTACACCCGTGGTGGATTCATGTTGATGTGTGGCAGAACCAAAACAATATTGTAAAGTAATTAGCCTCCAATTAAAATAAATTTAAATTAAAAAAAATGTATATTTAAAAATGGCTACTAACCCATAAAAAGTGTCAGCTCTCCTTGGCCTGTCAGGAGGTCGGCTGCTACATTTGCAGTGCCTTCATTATCTCTGCTTCTTGTCTTCAATAAACTCACTCCCTTCTGAAATGAAATGTGTCTGGAAGTTATTTTCCAACCCACACCCAGACTGCAACAAGAAGGAATTTTAATACATATACTAAAAATATATATATATTTTTTATTTCTTTATCCAGAGTGTTCTAAACAATATATAAACAAAAGTACTGATGATTATTGTTGATTCTAGTCACAAAGTCAGAATAATTCCAATGAATAAAATGTGTCCATTGTATTTCCATAAAGATTTTCAGTTTCACATCTTAGAAGTGATTATTTGCGTATGGCTTTTCAGAACCTGGCCTGTGTGAGTCTGTGTGTGTGTGTGTGTGTGTGTGTGTGTGTGTGTGTTAAGTAAGTGCATATGTTAGGCCCCAATTTCTAACATATCTATTTAAGTTCCACTGTCCCTACTTCATTTATGTTATTTTTTTCTCAAAGTCATTATAAAGATTATTGGAAACCAGACAACATAATGACCTCTTTCATATTCACCAGACATATTATCTCTTATTTATTGAGCATGAGTTTTCCATTTTTAGTATAACACCTTTTTCATCTTACTCTATGTCTTAGGTAAATCATCCAGCTTTTATCTACTCAGGAATATTGGAAGGTGTTGCAAAGTCATTATCTGGTAAATTGGATCCATATAAATAACTCATCAGGATCATTCAGGTCAACAAAGTAAGCATTTTGCTCAAAAGATCTGTGTAATTGCCTTAACTATTTTATTTTTTAATGTAAATGTATTATGTGCTTCTTACCAAAGTAAAGTCTTTTTGAGTTCTCAGTTTTTAGTCATATACCCCACAAAAATTGCAAATATGTGGAGACACAATATAGTTATCCACAGTTTATTCAATACAGTGGACTAATGAATATGTATGCTCAGTCTCTCAGTTGTGTCTGACTCTTTGTGAACTTATGGACTGTATTCCACTATGCTCCTCTGTTAATGGTATTTTTCAGGCAAGAATACTGGAGTGGGTTGCCATTTCCTTCTCCTAGAGATCTTCCTGACCCTGGGATTGAACCTGTGTCTCCTTCACTGGCAGGCAGATTTTTTACCACGGTACCACCTGGGAAGCCCAAAGAATATATTTAACATTTCTTAAATGAGGAATGAGGTAAAGACTCAGTATTTAATCAGAATAGGTGGTTGTTGAACAGTGCTCAGACACACATGAGATGTGCTTATCCTATTATTCAATCAAAATGAAACAGCTAAAGTGAACTATAAATTGTCCAGAAATACACATTAGTAGATTGTTTTATCATTTGAATGTTAAATTCAGTGACATTTAAAATAGCCTACTTGTCGTGAACTAATCATCTAACAGGGAAAATAAGATGTGTTTCTTCCTATACTTACAGGTTATATTTAGATAACATTAAAAAAAATAAAAAATCCAAAAGACTGTTCTAATCCAGCATCAAGTGTGGGTCTTTCTAAAAACAAGCAAAAAGACTGTAATGTCAATCACATCCCTACTACAACCCAACTTAAAACATTCCAATGTCTTTCTTTTAGTCTTAAAATAGACCAGACATTTTTATGAGGTTTAATAACTCTCAACATAACTGACCTTGCCTTTCTCTCCAGTGTCATTTCTTGCCCTTTCCCTCTCAAAACTCCTCATATTTTCTCAATCATTTATAGTCAACACTCTCCTTCTTTCTTGGGGCATACTTTGTTCCTTCTCTCTGATCCCTTTTGCTCTTTGACTCATTAGCTTTTATTCTTTCTTTTTTTTTTTCTTTTTTTCAATTTTATTTTTAAACTTTATAATATTGTATGGGTTTTGCCAAATATCGAAATGAATCCACCACAGGTATACATGTGTTCCCCCTCCTGAACCCTCCTCCCTCCTCCCTCCTCATACCATCCCTCTGGGTCATCCCAGTGCACCAGCCCCAAGCTTCCTGTATCCTGCATCGAACCTGGACTGACAATTCGTTCCTTATATGATATTGTACATGTTTTAATGCCATTCCCCCAAATAACTTGCAATATTGTGATGGTTTTTGCCATACAGCAACATGAATCGACATTAGGCTCCCTCCATCTTGAACCCCTCGTCCCACCTTCTTTCCCATCCCACACCTTTAGGTTGTCAGAGAACATTAGCTTTTTTTCCCTGTGTCATATATTGAACTTCCACAGGCTATCTATAATACTTTTTGTCATTAATTTTTTAATGAAGTATAGTTGATTTATAATATTGTGTTAGATTCAGGTATAAAGCAAAGTTATTCAATTATACATATATCTATTATTTTTCGGATTGTTTTCTCATATAGGTTATATAAAATATTGAGTATAGTTCCCTATGCTGTATAGTAGGTCCTTGCAGTTTATCTAAAGTTATAAAAACAACAGACATTAAAAAAGGGAAAAAGAAAGTTCATCTCTTTCAAAAATTAATTAATAATGTGCCTGATACATTAATGGACAGTTTAAAAGTATGTGAGTGGAAAATAATCTTATTTCCTAACTAAATAAATAAATGGTCCTGGCATTTTTATTTTGTACTCAATCTCACAAAGTATGTTCCCAGCCTTGGCCAATAGTGATTATCAACCTTTCAGAATGACTCCTTGTCTTAACAATAAAGCCCAGTTTTATTTTTTGCTCCCCCAGTGCCAGTCTATTGTGGGTTGCTCATTCAAGCAAGAGACAGTGCTCCAGATATCAGCTACATTTTCAGGGTCTAAAGTAGCTTTCTCATACTGCCCCTTTTTTTTTTTTTTTTTTTTCTGGGTGTTTACTGTTTTTTTCTGGGTGTTTGCTGTTTCAGTTTGTAGTTTTGCTTTCAACCGAAATTAGGGAACTACTGGCAGAGGGAATCAAACTTAACCATTTTACTGAAAAGATAGACCAGGACTGAAATGCCATTCTGTAATTCCTTTTTTCAATCTATGGAACTATTCTTTGTAAGAAGCTATGGGGAATCTGAGAAATGGGCAGAAACAAATGTGAAGAAACTTGGATTATAGTGCGCTGTTTAATATCTGGACTGAGTGGTTTAAATCTAACACTATGTGAAATCATTAGAGGAGATGAGTAAATAAGAAACAAAAAATATTTTCATATTATTTTCACTTCTGTATATTGGATACGGGTTAATATATTTTTATCTCTGTATTCCTCTATTATCTTCCTGAGTTAATGAGCATTTTTATCAAAATTGCTTATGTCTTCATTTATTATTTTATTTATTTTATTATTTATTAAATATTTATTTATTTTTTATTTTATAAATAAAGCAAATTATTCATTTCCATTGCCTTAAATTCCCTTCACCCCAGGCTTTTAACTTGTTCTTTCCTTTGAAACATATTCTTCTGTCATCTTGTTTTTTTTTTTTCTTTCTCTTCTTGTCTCTGTGAAATTATGTGAAACAGTTATCTATCCCAGTCTTTAAGGAGTGTCTTCGTGTGGGAGCTTCCCTGTGTAGTCTGTGTGTGAAAGTGAAAGTGTTAGTCATTCAGTCCTTTCTGACTTTATAACCCCATGGACTGCAGCTCACCAGGCTCCTCTGCCCATGGAATTCTCCAAGAAAGAATACTGAAGTGGGTAGCCATTCCCCTCTCCAGGGGATTTTCCCAATTCAAGGATCCAATCCAGGTCTCCTGCATTGTAGGTGGCTTCTTTAACATCTGAGCCACCAGGGAAAACCCAGTGTGTGTGTATTCAATGGCTTTGGTGGGACTGCTGAATCTGAAATGAGCAGAGCCTATGTCTTCTCGCTGACTTAACTAGTCACCGCTGCCTTGGTGGAATGTAGGGCTAGAGTCAGAGGGACAGTAAGAACGGCTAGAGCAAGAGTTTGGTGTGAGCAGGGGGCACTGGCTTGCCCATCAGGAAAGTTTCAATCTGCTGCCCCTGTGCTGGGACTGGGAACAAATAAGTTCATTAGTGTGTTCTTCAAGTGTGGAGTCTCAGTTTTCCACAGCCCTTCAGAAAAGGCTCGCTCATTTTCATACCAGATGAGGGTTCATCTTCCCAATGCTGGACTCTAGAGTGGGCTTGTCTAATATGGGACTCAACTTCTTGTTCCTTGGGGAGGCTCTCCAAGCCGGTGATATGCCTCTTGTCTTCTGGATCACATACTAGGTGTGTGGATCCTGACTAGATTACTTCTCTTTCTCTTCTATCAGATTTTATGTGTTTCTTTCTATACAGCCTGGTCAGAGAAGTGCTATTCTGCTGGCCAATTTTTATAATCATACACTCTGCTTTTCATAATCAATCTATTGTGGAAGATCACTTATGTGAAGGAAGGGGACTGTCTTCCTCCTTTCTAAAATCGTTTCCTTAGAAGAATAAAAACACATCTCATTGGATACCATTGTCAGAATAAACTAGGAGAGGAGCATGGATTTACTGGGAGTTTTCACTGAGTATTGAACTCAGACTAGAACTCCCTGCTTTCAGCTTTCAGGATTGGCTAGAATAAGGCTATCATCAGCAATCACTTTTGGAAGACCCTTTGAAATTCCTTTTAAGATGACATGATTCTAAGCAGTACATTCCCCTGTTTTCCAGAATCTATTATACTGCAATGCTGGAAAATTGAGCTCAAAACCAGAAGCAGGTCAACAGTGTTCCTGGTTTGACCTAATACTATGCTATAAAGTATCCCCACCAATGCTCTGAATATAGTTAAGTGGCAAAAACCAATGCATTCTAAGGAGCCGGAGCCAATACTCAAGAGGCTAACTCTATTGACTCCAGAGAGGATTGATTACCCCAGCACTCATGCAAAAATATTGATGGGGAAATGTTGCAAACTCTGCATTCATTGTTTAAATAAAAGGGATTTTAATCTGAAAGAGCCCCTACTTTGATATTCAAGATGTACGAAATGGATAATGCATATTTCAGGCTGTATAGTAATCGCTATGGCTGCCAGGGGGAAGGATGAAGGGAAAGGATATTTAGGGAGTTTGGGGTGGAAAAGTATTTAAAATGGATAATCGACAAGGGCCTACTGTATGGCACATGGAACTCTGCTCAATATTATGTAGAAGCCTGGATGGGAGGAAGTTTGGGGGAGAATAGAGATATGTATGTGTGTGACTGAGTCCCCATGCTATCCACCTGAAACTATCACAACATTGTTAATCAGCTATACTCCAATACAAAATAAAACATTTAGTGAAAACAAAAAATAAAAATACCCAAAAGCCTCATTGACCTTATCAGTCTACAAAAATCAAATGGCATTCATCTTGTACTTAATTAGATGATTGCAAGATACCTCTGAACTGCAGCCATACCATTTGCTCACCATTCTAGGGTGCTTCAGTTCAATTCAGTTCAGTCGCTCAGTCGTGTCAGACTCTTTGTGACCCCATGAATTGCAGCACACAGGCCTCCCTGTCCATCACCAACTCCCGGAGTTCACTCAGACTCATGTCCATCGAATCAGTGATGCCATCCAGCCATCTCATCCTCTGTCGTCCCCTTCTCCTCCTGCCCCCAATCCCTCCCAGCATCACAGTCTTTTCCAATGAGTCAACTCTTTGCATGAGGTGGCCAAAGTACTGAAGTTTCAGCTTTAGCATCATTTCTTCTAAAGAAATCCCAGAGCTGATATCCTTCAGAATGGACAGGTTGGATCTCCTTACAGTCCAAGGGACTCTCAAGAGTCTTCTCCAACACCATAGTTCAAAAGCATCAATTCTTCAGTGCTCAGCTTTCTTCACAGTCCAACTCTCACATCCATACATGAACACAGGAAAAACGATAGCCTTTACTAACTGTTCCTTATCCAAATTATATTTGTTTTTCAACTCTTTCCTGAAATGACATCCTCTACAAGGATACAATATATTTCTTTTTGCTGAACACTTAAAAACTGTGTTGTACTGTTCTGTGGCAATTTAATTTTCTATTTGTAAAAATATTTAAGGAACTCAAACAATTACTCAGTCACTTGGGGTGAAGACTGTGGTCTCTGGAGATAGGCGGGCATGTTGAATCCCCACCCAGCAATTAACCCATATGTATCCCTAGTAAATCACTTACTTTCTTTAAAGCCTCAGTTTCTTTATTTGGAAAATGAGGATAACAATGGTGCCTAGGTCACATATTTTTACAAATTAAATGATATAATATATGTAAAACAAATAGATTTTATGACGTAGTAGAGATTCAGTACTGTGGTTGTAATAATTTTCACTAAGAATTGCTGAAAAACATTATTTAAATTAAATTCAACTTCTCATCAGTAAATTACCTATTTCCTCCATAATTTACAATTAAAATAGGACTTTTATCCAGAATATGTAAGAATGCATACTTAAGATATCAAACGTATCGAAGGTATTAAAAGCCATATGAATCATTTTATTAAAAAAAAATCACAAACATATCAGTATCTTTTAAACTCTGAGTCATATATTGTAAAAGTGACTATTTTCACATTCTGGGCAGGACACATGCAGTTCCTTTCATCTTAGCAGTTTCACACCATTATGTTTCATTACACACTAAGATGTGTCAAGTAGCAAAACACTTCACTGACTTGATGAAAATTTAACGTATCATTTATGTACCTATTTCCAGTTCTTAAAACGGTTTCCCAGGCTGAAATAACATGATAAATAATACGTTGTCCCTATAAGCTTTGAAGTTTTAAAAAGGAAAAATAAAAACAAAGAAGAGACTGTCTATTCAAAACAATGATTGAAGCTTGCAAGCCATATGTCTTAATTTGTTGAAGATGTGGCTATGTGGGAAGTGATCTAACTGGAGTACTTTGAAGGACATGGGGAAAAAGTCTTATTCAACATTTTCAACTTAGGGACTTGCAATTCCACCATCTTTTGGTTTTTGCAAGTTAGGTAAGGTTTTCATCTTCAACAAAAGAGCTTTATTGGTTGGCAGATGAACAATATTAAATAGAAAAAGATATTTAAACTAGGTAGAGGTGAGAATCAGTAAAGTTCTAGGGGAAAATAGAAGGAAGAGTTGGAAAGAAAACGAATTGTAAATTTTGCCATAACTCATCTTAATATCGGAGAAGGCAATGGCACCCCACTCCAATACTCTTGCCTGGAAAATCCCATGGATGGAGAAGCCTGGTAGGCTGCAGTCCGTGGGGTCATGAAGAGTAGGACAGGACTGAGTGACTTCATTTTCACTTTTCACTTTGATGCATTGGAGAAGGAAATGGCAACCCACTCCAGTGTTCTTGCCTAGAGAATGCGAGGGAGGGAGGAGCCTGATAGGCTGTCGTCAATGGGAAAGAGTGCTGGATTTTATCATATTTTTTATTTGTTATTATTTATTATTATTAAAATAATTTTGGTTTTTTTTTCCCACTGATATGGTGTATTAGACTATGCGATTGTTGTATACTAAACCAACCTTTTATTCTTAGGTTAATAAATCTCATTTGGTGATGGCATAATTTTTTTAATACTGTTCTGGATTTGACTCAATAATATTTTTGTGTGTATTTTCCATGTATATATTAATGACAGATATTGGCCTGTGGTTTATTTTCTTGTGGATTCTGATTTCAATATCAAAGTAACACTAGCTTCTTTGAGATGTGAAGCAATTTTTCCTCTACTACTTTGTGGAAGATTTTGAGAAGAATTGTTATTATTTCTTCTTTCAATAATCAGTAGAAGAATTGCTGAAGCCATACATTCCTGGGTTTTTCTTTTTATGAGTAGTTTTGTTGGAAATATTTTCTTTGTTTTTGAAAATTCCCTTTAGTTTTTTTTTTTTTTTAGTGGGGACATTTAGATCTTATATTTGTTCTTAAGTTGGTTTCAGTATTTTTTATCTTTCTAGACATTTGCCTATTTCATAAAAATTGTACAATTGTTCACTGCATAACCTAAGCTTCAGAGTATACATAGAATCACTGCTATATAAGTATATTTATATATATTTCTGTAAGTTTTTGAGAAGTATTTCTTATTTTATAGCTGATTTTAACAGTTTTACCTTTTCCTCTTTCTTCTTTTTTGTCAGTATAGATAAATATTTGTCAATTTTGATGCTATTTTCAAAGAACAACTTCTGGCTGTACTTATTTTTCTACTTTTTTATTTTTGAAAAATTTCTATTATATTTCTTCCTTCTATCATATTATTTCAATCTTTCTGTGCTTGCTTGCTTGCTTGCTAAGCTGTTTCAGTTGTGTCTGACTCTTTGCAACCCTATGGACTGTAGCCTGCCTGACTCTTCTGTCTATAGTATTTTTCAGGCAAGAATACTGGAGTGGGTTGCTATGTTCTCTCCAGGGGATCTTTTCCACCCAATGATTCAACCCAAGTTTCTTATGTCTCCTGAATTGGCATGCAGGTTCTTTACCACAAACGCCACCTAGGAATCCCATAATCCTTTTGTATGATTGTGTTTTACTTTGTTCTTTTGTTTCAAGTTTGATAAGTTGAGAAGCTAATATATTGATTTCAGATGCTTCTTTTTGTTAGTAGAGGTGGTTTTAACTATAAATTTCCGTGTAAGCATTGCTCTTTCTGCTTCCCATAAGTTTTGGTGTATTGTATTTTCATTTTCTTCCATCTCTGAGCATTTTATTATTCCTCTTGTGATATTTTTATAATTTAGTTCTTTTAAGAATGCAGAATACATCATGAGAAATGCTGGGCTGGAGGAAGCACAAACTGGAATCAAGATTGCCAGGAGAAATATCAATAAATTCAGATATGCAGATGACACTACCCTTATGGCAGAGAATGAAGAAGAACTAAAGAGCCTCTTGATGAAAGTGAAAGATGAGAGTGAAAAAGTTGGCTTAAAGCTCAACATTCAAAAAACTAAGATCATGGCATCTGGTCCCATCACTTCACGGCAAATAGATGGGGAAACAGTGGAAACAGCAGCTGACTTTATTTTTCTGGGCTCTGAAATCACTGCAGATGGTGATTGCAGCCATGAAATTAAAAGACGCTTACTCCTTAGAAGGAAAGTTATGACCAACCTAGATAGCATATTAAAAAGCAGAGATATTACTTTTTCAATAAAAGTTCGTCTAGTCAAGGCTATGGTTTTTTCCAGTAGTCATATATGGATGTGAGATTTGGAGTATAAAGAAAGCTGAGCACCGAAGAATTGATGCTTTTGAAGTGTGGTGTTGGAGAAGACTCTTGAGAGTCCCTTGGACTGCAAGGAGATCCAACTGGTCCATCCTAAAGGAGATCAATTTTGAGTGTTCATTGGAAAGACTGATGTAGAAGCTGAAACTCCAATACTTTGGCCAGCTGATGCAAAGAGCTGACTCATTTGAAAAGACCCAGATGCTGGGAAAGATTGAGGGCAGGAGAAGAAGTGGACGACAGAGGATGAGATGGTTGGATGGCATCACCGACTCAATGGACATGAGTTTTGGTAGACTCCAGGAGTTGGTGATTGACAGGGAGGCCTGATGTACTGCGGTTCATGGGGTCTCAAAGAGTCGGACATGACTGAGTGACTGAACTGAACTGAACTGAAAAATGTGTCATTTTATTTTCACATGGTTTTGGATATCTTATATTGTTTTTGTTAGATTTCTAATGTCATTTCATTGTGGTCAGAGAACATCCTCTGTTTTATGTCCTAGTACTGTTCTATCCTGAATAATGGCATATGTGCAATTTAGAATAACTTATACTCTGCTTTCACTGGTTTGCCTGTCATATTCTATCTCCTTGGTGATTTTTTGTCTAGTTTTGCTGACCATAATTGATAGTGAGGTATTTAAGTCTGTAACCACTATTGATGAATTATCTATTTTTGCTTTCATTTCCAACAGTTTTTGCTTCATGTATTTTGATGCTCTCTTTGTATCTTTATGATTGTTATATTTTCCTGACAAATTGACCATTTTCTCATTATAAAGCATGACTATCACTAATACATTTTTTTTTGCTTTGAAATTTTTGTCTGATATAACATTAGTCAAGACCTATAGATAGTAATCTACTGTGTATTCTTATCAGTGTAAGTTATTGTACCAGACACAATGTGTGACATGTTCATATCTTCTAGACAACCATGTTCCCAGGGTTGCTTCTAATCACAACCTAGCCTTTGCTTGAGGGCTAATCTTTTCATGAGGCTACAAGGTTTTTCCTCTAGTAGAACAAACCTAAAATAGTGAAAAGCATTTGTCCCCAGAAGAAGCAGTCTATTAATAACAAAAGTGTTCTCTTGCCTCTGGTGATATAACTCAACTCTGAATCATGTTTCACAGACAGGTCTGGGTTCTCTCTCTTCTCTCTCATTATCCCCCTGGTGACTAAGGCCTATATTCCTTCCGAGTAACCTTTTAGAAAATGCACATTTTATTATATTCTGCCTCTCTTTACCCCATTACAATCATGTGCTTCATAGGATTGCTGCCAAATATACCACTTGCAATCACCTCCTTGCTTCAGATTTTGCTTTGGGTGGACATAGAAATCATAACTAGTCTTATTCCTAGGTCAGAAAACTAAGGTTACAATTTCCAAAACAACATGGGCTACAGTTGTTTTAAATTGAAATGAGAAAACAATTACTCTGAGGTGGTTTTTTTTTTTTTTTTTTTAGGGTATACTTCATGGAAAAAGAGGAATTTTTGAAGATACATAAATATGAGATTGCTGGAAGAGTTGCTCAGATAGAAGCAAAGTTTGAAGGCTTGGATACTGAAAATGTCTAAATAATTTTCTATTCCTGTGTGCACAGCCTTTTTGCTAATGTTAATAGAGAAACCCCCTCACACTTGACAATCCTTAATTCAATCAGGTAATTTTGGGCATGTTCAGAGAACAAATTCACAGACAGATTTAATGACTGTTCCTAAATTACAGTCAGCTTCTTTATATTTAATAAGTTTAACTGAGAGTTTTTTAATCTTGAGGAATTATAAACTCCTGGGATGATATTTATAGACTTCCAGAGCTGTATGAATATCAATGTGAATAACATTTCATTAACAATTTAAGAATTTCCCCATAAATGATTATGGCCAAATTGATTATAAAATGTAAAAGCAAATAGAATCAATGCAAGGACAGTCCTATGTATGTAAAATATAGTAACACATTATTTATAACATGCTCAAATTCCCAATTTAAAAATTCTTAGAATTTGCTTAAGGCAATTGCATATCTCTCAGCAACCAGAGATCCTTATTTCTTATTCTAAGACATGCTGGATTAAGGTTTTGTTTTTAAGATGCTCAGTAGCCATTCACCAGTTGTTTAAGTAGATTTTATCTATTATACAGATGTGGAGTTCCTTTATAATCAAGTGAACTAACAGGCCAGATTACACAATAAAGTACTATCCTAATTTTAGCAGTGCTTTGAGCTAGTCCCACTGAACTAGTTTTTGATGGTCTCAAGTAGGACCTAACTGAACCACAGTAACTTCTGATTTGTTGGCACCTCACTATTCATTATTGATCAACTGACTTACCTCAGCTTCACAACTCGGGTTATCTTTGCTTGTCTCACCACATCACTTGCCCTAGTAATAACTTTTGATGTTGTTGAAGTGGTTTCCAATCTTCTTTTTTTTTTACCCAAATAAATTATCTGACATATGGTTAGAAGGTCTGAATTTATCACTTCTACTTGGTCTTTTTATAGCAAAAGTAAAAGTGTTAGCTGTTCAGTTGTGTCCTACTTATTGCAACCCCATTGACTGTTACTCAGTAGACTTCTCCGTCCATGGAATTCTCCAGGCAAGAATACTGGAGTGGGTACTTCATTCTCTTCTCCAGGGGACCTTCCTGGCCCAGGGCTTTTTATGGTATTTGATAATATTTGATCTCTTAACATTATCCAGAAAATATTTATGTTGATGACATTACCTCCCTCCAGCAATAGTTACAACTTTCAACCATATTTTTGACTAAGCATGTGTTTTATTAAAATTTCAATTGTGTTTTTTTTCTTCATTAAAATATTATCCAGGAAAAGAGGAGTATTAGTATAAAGATGTAACATAGCCAGTGAAAAATGGTGATGCCTTAACATGGTTTTATTTTATTTGTGTCCTAAATTAATTCATAGAAGTGTCAGATACAAGAACGGAATGTTTCTGCATTTTGTGATTTTTCATGCTTTTTTTTTTTTTTAATTAACCCATATGACTACAAATACACACATACAGGCACACCATAAACTTACCCCAAAAACAAAATGAGGTTTCTGGCAGCTCTTTCAATTACATAAATGATAATGCTTCATTTTACTATACATATAATAATTTTTAGCAAAATATTTTCTAGTTCCTAAAAAACTCTTTAATTTGAGATCATGCTATGCAGAGCTAATAAAGTAACCCAAACCATGCTGATTCTTGATAGTGCTGTTCTAAAATCAGTAAAATGAACTTAGCACATAGGAAAGATGAAACACCCTTCTAATACCAGCTGTCTTTCATTGTTCTTTAATGTCCATATCCTGATTTTATCTAGGCAGTTTTAATTTCTCATTCCCTTTATTATAATTTCATTGTTTCATTTTTATGTTTTCTTTTACCATTTTTAGATATAAAATATTTTATAGCATATAAAAATTGGGGTTTTTTGGTATCAATTTCCAGAAATTCTTTGTGTCTGGAATACTTGTACTTCTATTTAACACTAAATTTTCCCTGTGTCTTAATAGTTGTTTGTATCTCTGTTCCCTTTGTTGATTAATAAGTCCTTGGTGGTAGAATGTGAAGTACATTTTTTGTCTGTCTCCACCAAGAAAAATATATATGAACATATTTAGTCCCTCAGATATTTGTTGAACAAATACATCAATGTTCAATTTAAGCTTCAGTCTCTCAGAAGGCACTGTGATATATTTTATTATTCAAATTTAAATGAGAGTCAATTATTTTCCCCAGTCGTCACATATGTGATGGTTGTGAAGTAATAGACAAAAAAAATTAATACCAACACCCACAAAGTATACAAGTTCCTTCAATTTGGTAAATTTTACAATGTGTCTACACAGCTATCAACTACACTGTAACAAATTTTTTATTGTTGTTTAGTCCCTTGTTGTTTGGCTCTTTTGTAACACCATGCACTGTAGACCAGCAGGCTCCTCTGTTCATGGATTTTCCAGGCAAGAATACTTGAGCGGGTTGCCATGTCCTTCTCCAGGGGATCTTTCCAACCCAGGGATCAAACCCTCATCTCCTGCATTGCAGGCAGATTCTTTACCACTGAGCCACCTGGGAAGCCTGTGTAACAAATTACCCACTCCCAACTTAAAATACCTTATGTGTCTGTGAATTGAGAATCAAGGTATGTCTTACAGCTCACAAAAGGCAGCAGTCAAGATGATATCCTAAGTTACAGTCCATTGCAAAGTCATACTGGGGGAATTTCTATCCTACATTCATTCACATGGCTCTTGCTAAAGCTCAGAAGATCCAATTTCAAACTCACATGGGGCTGTTGATAGTTCTCAAGTTCTCCTGGCTTCTATAGAGAGATATCAGTTCCTTGCTACATAATCCTCTCCATATGGTCAGTTACAACATTGCAGTTGCATCCCCCAGAGTGAATGAGAGACAGAAGCCATGATTTTTTGTAACCAAATGTGATGTATCACCACCTCTACCATGTTCTATTCATTAGAAATCATAGAAGTCATTTAGGAAATTCACCCCACACTGAGGAGGAAGAGATTGTACAAGGAGAAAAATATCAGGAGACAGAGGTTACTGGAAACTGCTTTTCACGTATCTATTTCTTTGCTTCTAAGTCCTACAGCATTCCACAGCATGCACCTGCCACATTTTATTTATTCATTTTTGTACCAATGGCCTACTTTGTCTTAAGTTCCTCATGACACAAACAAGAACATTCTGATAAACTTTCATGAAGATGTCCTTTTACATATCAGAAACATATACAGGCAGAAATGGAAGCAATGAGCCATAGCAAATGTATGGTTAGAAGAAAAGCATATATTAAGTCCATAGAGAAAGAAACTGTCTTGAAAGTGAGTTAAACTACTAGGAATGGCAAGTTGTTTTGTCTTTGCAAATAATATTAAGTATCTTTTGATAAATGTAAATAAAAGTAGAGGTAGAGGAGAGTAATGGTTTGAAGCTACATAGCTCTTCATATTAAATAAATATTGTACTGCTTGTAAATAATGTAATGACTATTGGAGTGCATGTATATTTTCAAATTATGGTTGTCTCTGAGTATACACCCAGGAGTGGGATTGCTGGATGATATGGGAGCTCTACTTTAGCTTTTTCTAAAGGAACTTGCGTATTGTTCTCCCTAGTGGTAATTTACCTTTCTATCAACAGTGTAAGAGGGTTCCCTTTTCTTCACATCCTCCCCAGAATTTATTGTTTGCAGATTTTTCCATTCTTACTGGTGGGAGGTAATAGTCATTGTAGTTTTGGTTTGTATCTCTTTACTAATTAATGATGCTGAACATCTTTTCATGTGCTTTTGGCCATCTGTATGTCTTCTTTGGAGAAATGTGTATTTAGCTTTTCTATCCATTTTTTGATTGGGTCACTTCCACTTTTATATATTGAGCTACATGAGCTGTTTGCATATTTTGGAGAGCAATACCTTGTCAACTATTTCATTTGTAAATAGTTTCTCCCATTCTGAGGGTTGGCTTTTTGCTTTGCTTATGGTTTCCTTTGTGTGCAAAAGCTTTTAAGTTTAATTAGAGTTCATCTCTTTATTTTTGTCTTTATATTCATTATCTTAGAAGGTGGATCAAAAACGATCTTGCTGTAATTTATGTCAGAAAGTGTTCTGCCTATGTTTTCCTCTAAGAGTTTTATAGTGTCCAGCCTTATACTTATAGCACTCTTTATAGCATCCAAGTCATGGAGGCAACCTGAATGTCCATCAACAGAGGAGTGGATAAAGAAGATGTGATACATATTAATATATATAATGAAATATTACTCAATCATAAAAAATAGCAAAATCATGCAATTTGCAGCAACATGGATGGACATAGAGACTGCCATTCTGAGTGTGGTGAGCCAGACAGAGAAACACAAATACATGATATCACTTAAAGGTGATATCTAAAAAAGGATGCAAATGAACTTATCTACAAAACATAAATAGAGTCACAGATGTAGAAAACAAACTTACAAACTTATGGTTACCAGGAGAGAAAGAGGGAAGAGGGCTAAAATGGGAGGTTGGGATTGACATATATGTACTACTATATATAAAATAGACAACTAATAAGGACCTACTGTATAGCAAAAGGAAATCTACTCAATATTCTATAATGACCTATATGGGAAAAGAACCTAAAGAAGAATGGATATGTATATGTGTATAACTGAATCATTTTGCTGAAACTAATACAACACTGTAAATCAACTGCACTCCAATAAAATTTTAAAATATATATTTCACTTTATAGAATTTTATGAAGAATAATTTTGACTGAGATAACTGTAGAATTTGGAAACATCAGTAAATATACACTTTCTTTAATTTGTTCATGTTTTCTACTTCTCTCTATTTTATTTTATTTTTTTACTTTTATTTTTTGTCTTACAGAGTAGATATACATGGGAAGAAACTGCTGTACATCATTTCTGGGTCAGTTCTGAAAGTCAGAGAGAATAATAATTTTTGTGCAAGTTAAGATATTTGGTAAATAGTAAAGAAAAAAAAATCATCCTATTTACATTTAAATTTTCCATTTATTTCATTTAGGAATCTGAGGCCTAACTCATTTAAATGGTAAACAATCATTTATTTAACTAAGTATTTATGGAAGGTATTTCATTTGAAGTTCCAGAACATTTCAATTCAGGATATTGCCAGCTGTGACCATAGTAGTCTATTAACAATAAAAAAAAAAACCACTCCAGAACAATCATATCCCCTTCTTTGCACATCTTTGGGCCACCTGGTCCACAGAACTCTCTGGGAATGTTTGCATAACATTAGTAATATTACCCTAGACGCTTTGTACTAATTTCAGAGTTGATGATATATATATATATGACATGGGAAAATCATAAAAGTAAAGAAACATCATAGACAGTCCCTGGTGGATAAAATTTTTTCATATTCAAAATTAATTTTGAATTAATAAGATTGATAAAGTGAAATTTACAATTCCAACATTAATAATATCTGAAAAAAACTATAAAGAGCTTTCATTTTGCTAGGAATAATATTACAAAAACATAAATATCTTAGAAAAAAGGAATCTTAGATTTTCCAGTTCTTTTGTTCACTGAAATAAATTGATCATTACAATGATTAAGAGCAAATTATTTTATCATTTTGTAGGTTTACACATACTGATAGCAAGATTAAATAAACGAAATGATAGCAAGATTAAATAAATGGCTATGTAAGATTAGATTTTATAGCACCATCACAGCATCTTTAAGCATTGTTATGGTGCTGTAAAGAACAATATTGCCTAGGAACCTGGAATGTTAGGTCCATGTATCAAGCAAATTGGAACTGGTCAAACAGGAGACGGCAAGAGTGGAGGTCAACATTCTAGGAATCAGTGAACTAAAATGGACTGGAATGGGTGAATTTAACTCTGATGTCCATTATATCTACTACTGTGGGCAAGAATACCTTAGAAGAAATGGATGGAGTAGCTATCATATTCAACAAAAGAATCCAAAGTGCAATACTTGGATGCAATTTCAAAAATGACAGAATGATCTCTGTTGGTTTCCAAGGCAAATCATTCAATATCACGGTAATCCAAGTCTCTGCCCCAACCAGTAATGCTGAAGAAGCTGAAGTTGAAAGGTTCTTTGAAGACCTACAAGACCTTTTAGAACTAACACCAAAAAAAGATGTCCTTTTCATTATAAGGGACTGGAATGCAAAAGTAGGGAGTCAAGAAATACCTGGAGTAACAGGCAAATTTGGCCTCGGAGTACAGAATGAAGTAGGGCTAAGGCTAATAGAGTTTTTCCAGGAGAATACACTGGTCATAGCAAACACCCTCTTTCAACAACACAAGAGAAGACTCTACACATGGCATCAACAGATGGTCAAGACAGAAATCAGACTGATATATTCTTTGCAGCCAAAGATGTAGAAGCTCTATATATATAATCAGCAAAAACAAAACTGGGAGCTAACTGTGGCTCAGATCATGAACTCCTTATTGCCAAATTCAGACTTAAATTGAAGAAAGTGGGGAAAACCAATAGACCATTTAGGTATGACCTAAATCAAATCCCTTATCATTATACAGTGTAAGAAATAGATTTAAGGGATTGGATTTGATAGACAGAGTACCTGATGAACTATGAATGGAGGTTCATGACATTGTATAGGAGACAGGGATCAAGACCATCCCCAAGAAAAAGAAATGCAAAAAAGCAAAATGACTATCTGAGGAGGCCTTACAAATAGCTGTGAAAATAAGAGGAGTGAAAAGCAAAGGAGAAAAGGAAAGGTATACCCATTTGAATGCAGAGTTCCAAAGAATAGCAAGAAGAGATAAGAAAGCCTTCCTCAGTGATTGACACAAAGAAGTAGAAGAAAATAGAATAGGAAAGACTAGAGATCTCTTTAAGAAAATTAGAGATACCCAGGGAACATTTCATGCAAAAATGTGTTCAATAAAGGACAGAAATTGTATGGACCTATCCACTCCAGTATCTTTACCTGGAAAATCTCATGGACAGAGGAGCCTGGTGGGCTGCAGTCCATGGGGTCACAAAGAGTCGGGCATGACTGAGTGACTAATGCTTACTAACAGAAGCAGAAGATATTAAGAAGAGGTGGCAAGTGTATATAGAAGAACTATTCAAAAAAGATCTTCATTACCCAGATAATCCCAATGGTCACTCACTTAGAGCCAGACATCCTGGAATGTGAAATCAAGTGGGCCTTAGGAGGCATCACTGCAAACAAACCTAGTGGAGGTGATGGAATTCCAGTTGAGCTATTTCAAATCCAAAAAGATGATGCTGTGAAAGTGCTTCACTCAATGTCAGCACATTTGGAAAACTCAGCACTGGCCACAGGACTGGAAAAGGTCAATTTTCATTCAAATCTCAAAGAAGGGTAATGCCAAGAATGCTCAAACTATGGCACAATTGCAGTCATCTCACACACTAGTAAAGTAATGCTCAAAATTCTCCAAGCCAGGCTTCAACAATATGTGAATTGTGAACTTCCAGATGTTCAAGCTGGCTTTAGAAAAGGCAGCAGAGGAACCAGAGATCAAATTGCCAACATCCGCTGGATAATGGAAAAAGCAAGAGAGTTCCAGAATAACATATGTTTCTGTTTTATTGACTATGCCAAAGCCTTTGACGGTGTGGATCACAATAAACTGGAAAATTCTGAAAGACATGGTAATACCAGATCACTTGACCTGCCTCTTGACAAACCTGTATGCAGGTCAGGAAGCAACAGTTAGAACTGGACATGGAACAACAGACTGGTTCCAAATAGGAACAGGAGCACGTCAAGGCTGTATCTTGTCACCTTGTTTATTTAAATTATACGCAGAATATATCATGAGAAATATTCGGCTGGATGAAGCACAAGCTGGAATCAAGAATCCTGGGAGAAATATCAATAACCTCAGATATGCATATGACACCACCCTATGGCAGAAAATGAAGAATTTTGATGAAATTGATGAAAGTGAATTTTCATCACCTCTTGATGAAAGAGGAGAATGAAAAAGTTGTTTTAAAGCTCAACATTCAGAAAACTAAGATCATGGCATCCGGTCCCATCACTTCATGGCAAATAGATGGGGAAACAGTGGAAATAGTGGCTGACTATTTTTCTGGTCTCTGAAATCACTGCAGATGGTGATTGCAGCCATGAAATTAAAGGACGCTTACTCTTTGAAAGGAAAGTTATGACCAACCTAGACAGCATATTGAAAATCAGAGACATTACTTTTTCAACAAAGGTCCATTTAGTCAAGGCTATGGTTTTTCCAGTAGTCATATATGGATGTGAGATTTGGAGTATAAAGAAAGCTAAGCACCAAAGAATTGATGCTTTTGAGCTGTGGTGTTGGAGAGGACTCTTGAGAGTCCCTTGGACTGCAAGGAGATCCAATTGGTCCATTCTAAAGGAGATCAATTCTGAATGTTCTTTGGAAAGACTGATGTAGAAGCTGAAACTCCAATACTTTGGTCAGCTGATGCGAAGAGCTGACTCATTTAAAAAGATCCTGATGCTGAGAAAGATTGAGGGCAGGAGAAGTGGACCACAGAGGATGAGATGGTTGGATGGGATCACTGACTCAATGGACATGAGTTTGGGTAGATTCCAGGATTTGGTGATGGACAGGGAGTCCTGGCATACTGTGATTCATAGGATCACAAGGAGTCAGACACGACTGAGTCACTGAACTGAATTGAACTGAATATTAAACTTGATGCTCTAGTAAACAGATAATATGTTACATGCTGATGATGCCATCACACAAAAAGCATTTCCCATTGTAGAAACATTTGAAATTTCCATTGTAGATACATTTATGGTTATGACAGAATACTTAAATTAATGGGGAAAATCTTTATATATGATTAAACTAGTAGCTTTGCCTTTAGAGGACAAATTGTGTACTACAGGCACATGTAATTAGTTTGACTTTTTGTTTCTCTCTTGAAAGTGTTAAATCAATTTCATCATACTATTTTAAGATTGAATCTTACCTGTTTTGAAGTATTTAAGTGGTAAAGAGATATATTTCTTTCATGTCCAAATAATTCATTGATTATAACCCAACTTGCTTATTTATTTATTAAGCTATTTAATCATTTCGGCTTTTTCTTTCTTTCTTTCTTTCTTTGCTTTCTGCTTAGTCACTCAGTCGTGTCTGGCTCTCTGCAGCTCTGTGAACTGTAGCCTGCCAGACTCTTCTGTTCCTGAATTATTAATTCATTCTATAGTCATCTTTCACTTTCTCCTCTTCTTTCTCAGATCAGTTCTTTATATAGAACAGGTAAAGTATGCTTGGCATCAACATTTATGCTTATTTTCTAAAATTTAATTTTCTCTATGTATTCACATGAACATCTGCACTGATCTCCTTTAAATTTCCCTTTTGTCAAATAACTTTACTGATGATAAATTATCAACTGTTAATAAGATAAAACACTTAAAACTATCATTTAATATTTTCTTGATCCTTCAATTTCCTTTTACATCTTATCTCTCCACTACTTTTGAACACACACTTTGAAATCCTCTTTCTCTCATACAAGCAATTATTATTCCTTATGGTGGTTGTTTAGTGCTGTCATGTCCGACTCTTGCAACCCCATGGACTGTGGCCTGCCAGGATCCTCTGTCCATGGGATCCTCAAGGAAAGAATAGTGGAGTGGGTTGCCATTTCCTTCTCCAGGGGTTATTCCTGATACCAAACCAAATAACTGTGAAATACAAATCTGGCTCCTCTTCTGTCTTATCACTTGTCACCGATAAAGATTTCTCAGCAAAAATTCTTCTTTCTATTGGAATTTCACTAATACTTCCAGCATATATTTCTCATGTTTCTGAAATCATATAGAACTCAAATGTTTATTTTGGCATTTGCATTTTACTAAATGTTCATGAATAAGTCTATTGTCTTCCTAATGCACTATATATTTAAATCAGAGATCACATCATATAAATATTTTCATCATCTGCTACCCCAAAGAAAATATATTTCCTACAGTTAGAACTTAGAGCAAGAATTAAATGTGTTTGAACTTTATCTCCATCATTTAGCAGCTTTTTGTGGATACAATATTCAGGCAAGTTTTTAAGTGTTTATAACTTTTATCTGTAAAATTGGTTAATACCAGATAGGTATTTTATGAAGGATAAATGATATAAGACAAAGGAAGTGCTTAGCTGAGCATTTAACCCATATCATAAATATCCAGTATTTAGATGTATTGCTTGATAGATCAAATGTCATAATAGTTACCTATGGCATTATGACAAATTAGCCCACATTTTAGCATTTAAAAAAAAAAAACAAATATTTATGTCACATAGTGTTTGAGGATTGGGATTAGAGATGGCTTAGCTAAGTGGTTTTATCTCAAGATGTCTCAGGAGTCATGGTCAAGATACTGGCCAGGGTTTCAGTTTTCTGTCTTGACTTGGCCCAGAGGATCAGATTCCAAGGTGATGCACTCATGTGTCCATGGCAGGAGGGTTTGACAGTGTTTTCTAACTATTGGAACAAGACTTTGTCCCTCTTTGCTTGGCACTACCTATAGGGTTGCTTCCACCAGAATAAACAATCCAAAGGGAGAAAAGAATCCATAAATCCTTTTTTGTTTTTTCCTAACTTTTCTTTTTATGACTTCATGCTCTGTAATATCTACAATATCTTATTGGTCACAAATGTTAGTTCTATTCAAAGTGAGTTCAGCTACAGGAAGGACAAAGAGGCACGATTCCTTGAGACAATCTAGTGGGTTGAATTTTTATGCCTTTACACCCAGATAATTTAATAGTTCTTAGAAGTACTTTGCTGTTTTTACTGTTCAGTAGCTCAGTGTTGTCTGACTATTTGTGACCCCATAGACTGTACTAGGCCAAACTTCCTTTTTCCTCACCAGAGCTTGCTCAAAGTCATGTCCATTGAGTCAGTGATGTCCTCCAACCATCTCATCCTCTGCTCCTGCCTTCAATCTTTCCCAGCATCAGGGTATTTTCTAATGAGTCAGCTCATCACATCAGATGGCCAAAGCATTGGAGCTTCAGCCTCAGCACCAGCCCTTCCAAGGAATATTCAGGGTTAATTTACTTTAGGTTTGACTGGTTGGATCTCCTTGCAGTCCACAGGACTCTCAAGAGTCTTCTCCAACACCATGGTTCAAAAGCATCAGTTCTATGCTTACACTTCTTTATGGTTCAAATCTCACAGCCATATATGAATACTGGAAAAAGGATAGCTTTGACTAGATGAACAATTGACAGAAAAGTAATGTCTCTGCTTTTTAATTTGCTATCTAGTTTGTCAAAGCTTTTCTTCCAAGGAGCAAGTGTTTTTAATTTCATGGCTGCAGTCAATATTGGCAGTGATTCTGGAGCCAAAGAAAATAAAGTGTGTCACTGTTTCCATTGTTTCCCCATCTATTTGCCATGAAGTGAGGGACCAGATGCCATGATCTTCATTTTTTGAATGCTGAGTTTTAAGTCAGCTTTTTCACTCTCCTTTTTACCCTTCATCAAGATGCCATTTATTTCCCCTTACTTTCTACCATAAGGGTAGTGTCAATCTGCATATCTGAGGTTACTGATATTTCTCCCAGCAAACTAGATTCCAGCTTGTGGTTTACCAGCCCAGTATTTCACATGATGTACTTTTCATGTAAGTTAAATAAGCAGGGTGACAACATACAGCCTTGATGTACCCCTTTCCTAATATGGAAACAATCTATTTTTCCATGTCCAGTTCTAAATGTTGCTTCTTGACCTGCATTCATGTTTCTCAAGAGGCAGGTAAGGTGGTATGGTATTCCCATCTCTTGATGAATTTTCCACAGTCTTTTGTGATCCACACTGTCAAAGGATTCAGCATAGTCAATGAAGCAGAAGTATATGCTCTTCTGGAATTTTCTTGCTTGTCTATGACTCAACAGATGTTGGCAATTTGATCTCTGGTGCCTCTGCATTTTGTAAATCCAATGTATGCATATGGAAGTATTCGATTTATGTACTGTTAAAGCATGGCATGGGGAAATTTGAGCATTAATTTGCTAGTTTGTGAAATAAGTGCAATTGTCTGATAGAAGGCAATGGCACCCCACTCAGTACTCTTGCCTGGAAAATCCCATGGATGAAGGAGCCTGGTAGGCTTCAGTCCATGGAGTCGTGAAGAGTTATACATGACTGAGTGACTTCACTTTCTTTTTAATTTTTTTTTTTAACTTTACAATATTGTATTGGTTTTGCCATACATCAACATGAATCCGCCACGGGTGTTGACTTTCAATTTTCACTTTCATGCATTGGAGAAGGAAATGGCAACCCACTCCAGTGTTGTTGCCTGGAGAATCCCAGGGACAGCGGAGCCTGGTGGGCTGCCGTCTATGGAGTCGCACAGAGTCAGACATGACTGAAACGACTTAGCAGCAGCAGCAGCAGCAGTGTGGTAGTTTGGTACTTTGAACATGTTTTGGAATTGCCTTTGTTGGAACTGGAATGAAAACCATGTCCAGTTTTCCAGTCCAATGGACACTACTGAGTTTTCCAAATTTGTTGGTATATTGAGTGCAGCACTTTCACAGCATCATCTTTTAGGATTTGAAATAGTTCAGCTGGAATTCCATCACCTCCACTAGCTTTGTTCTTAGTGATGCTTTCTGAGGCTAACTTGACTTCACACTCCAAGATGTCTGGCTCTAGGTGAGTTATCACACCATTGTGGTTGTCTGGGTCATTAAGCTCTTTTCTGTATAATTCTTCTGCATATCCTTGCCATCTCTTCTTCATCTCTTCTGCTTCTATTAGGTCCATGTCATTCTGTCCTTTATTATTCCTATCTTTGCATGAAATATTCCCTTGGAATCTCTCATTTTCCTGAAGAGATCTCTAGTCTTTCCCATTCTACTCTTTTCTTCTATTTCTTTGCGTTGATCATTGAGGAAGGCTTTCTTATGCCTCCTTGGTATTCTTTGGAACTCTACATTCAGATAGGTATAGCTTTCCTTTTCTCCCTTGCCTTTTGCTTTTATTCTTTCTTAGTCATTTGTGAGCCTGCCTCAGACAACCATTTTGCCTTGATGAGTTTCTTTTTCTTGGGGATGGTTTTGATTACTGCCTCCTGTACAATGTCATGAACCTCCGTCTGTAGTTCTTTAGACACTCTATCAGATCTAATTCCTTTAATTTGTTTGTCACATCCACTGTATAATCGTAAGGGATTTGATTTATATCTTATCTGAATGGTCTAGTGGTTTTACCTACTTTCTTCAATTTACATCTGAATTTTGCTATAAAGAGTTCATGATCAGACCCACAGTCAGCTCCCAGTCTTGTTTTTGCTGACTGTATAGAGAGTCTTCATCTTTGACTACAAAGAATATAATAAATCTGATTTCAGTATTTGCCATCTGGTGATGGCCATGTGTCAAGTCATCTGTTGTGTTGTTGGAAGAGGGTGATTGCTTTGACAAGTGTGTTCTCTTGGCAAAATTCTTGTTAGTTTTTGCCCTGCTTCATTTTTCACTCCAGGGTCAAACTTTCCTGTTTCTTAAGGTATCTCTTGACTTCCTACTTTTGCACTCCAGACCCCTATGATGAAAGGAATTCTTTCTTGAGTGTTAGTTCTAGAAGGTTTTGTAGGGCTTCATAGAACTGGTCAACTTCAGCTTCTTCAGCATTAGTGGTTGGGGGATAGACTTGGAATGTTGTGATATTGAATGGTTTGCCTTGGAAACCATTCTATCATTTTTGAGATTGTACCTAAGTACTGCATTTCAGACACTTTTTGTTGACTATGAGGGCTACTCCATTTCTTCTAAGGGATTCTTGCCCACAGTAATAGATATAGTGGTCATCTGAATTAAATTTATCCATTCTGGTGCAATTAGTTCACTGATTCCTAACATGTTGATATTCACTTTTGCCATCTCCTGTTTGACCACTTCCAATTTACCTTGATTCATGGACCTAACATTCCAGGTTCCTATGCAAGATTGTTCATTCTTTCAGCATACTTTCACCTAGACATCTCCACAACTGGGCCTTGTTTCTGCTTTGGTTCAACCTCTTCATTTTTTCTGGAGCTACTTCTCTGCTCTACTACAGTAGCATATTGGGCACCTACTGACCTGGGAGTGCATATTTCAGTGTCATATCTTTTTTGCCTTTTCATACTGTTCATGGGGTTCTCAAAGCAAGAATGGTGAAGTGGTTTGCCATTACCTTCTCGAGTGGACCACATTTTGTGAGAACTCCCCACCATGTCTGTTCACCTTGCTTGGCCCTGAGCAGCATGGCTCATAGTTTCATTGAGTTAGAAAAGGTTGTGACATTCTTTATTCTCTACTAAAGGCTTTTATCACAGTTGAAGTTTGTATTAGAGCCTATGTTCTAAAGATGTTATTTACGCTAAGGTCATGTTATAATTCTATTGTGTGAAATTGAGGAAGCTTACTAAAAAGCATACTGTACTGGGTTTTAGACTGCACTTTAATGTGTTTCAGTTAATGTGATTTCTTTTCAAAAAATATAAATTTATTTTAATTGGAGGTTAATTACTTTACAATATTGTATTGGTTTTGCCATACACCAACATGAATCTGCCATGGGTATACACGTGTTCCCCATCCTGAACCACCTTCCGTCCTCCCGCCCTGTAACATCCCTCTGGGTCATCCCAGTGCACCAGCCCCAAGCATCCTGTACCATGCATCGAACCTGGACTGGTGATTCGTTTCATATATGATATTATACATGTTTCAATGCCATTCTCCCAAATCATCCCACCCTCTCTCTCTCTCCCACAGAGTCCAAAAGACTGTTCTATACATCTGCGTCTCTTTTGCTGTCTCGCATACAAGGTTATCGTTACCATCTTTCTAAATTCCGTATATATATACGTTAGTATACTGTATTGATGTTTTTCTTTCTGGCTTGCTTCACTCTGTATAATAGGCTCCAGTTTCATCCGCCTCATTAGAACTGATTCAAATGTATTCTTTTTAATGACTGAGTAATACTCCATTGTGTATATGTACCACAGCTTTCTTGTCCATTCGTCTGCTGATGGACATCTAGGTTGCTTCCATGTCCTGGATATTATAAACAGTGCTGCTATGAACATTGGGGTACATGTGTCTCTTTCAATTCTGGTTTCCTCGGTGCATATGTCCTGCAGTGGGATTGCTGGGTCATAAGGCAGTTCTATTTCCAGTTTTTTAAGGAATCTCCACATTGTTCTCCATAGTGGCTGTACTAGTTTACATTCCCACCAACAGTGTAAGAGGGTTCCCTTTTCTCCACACCCTCTCCAGCATTTATTGCTTGTAGGCTTTTGGATCACAGCCATTCTGACTGGCGTGAAATGGCACCTCATTGTGGTTTTGATTTGCATTTCTCTGATAGTGAGTGATGTTGAGCATCTTTTCATGTGTTTGTTAGCCATCTGTTTGTCTTCTTTGGAGAAATGTCTACTTAGTTCTTTGGCCCATTTTTTGATTGGTTTGTTTATTTTTCTGGAATTGAGCTGCAGGAGTTGCTTGTATATTTTTAAGATTAGTTGTTTGTCCGTTGCTTCATTTGCTATTATTTTCTCCCATTCTGATGGCTGTTTTTTCACCTTGCTCAGAGTTTTCTTTGTTGTGCAGAAGCTTTTAATTTTAATTAGGTCCCATTTGTTTATTTTTGCTTTTATTTCCAATATTCTAGGAGGTGGGTCATAGAGGATCCTGCTGTGATGTATGTTGGAGAGTGTTTTGCCTATGTTCTCCTCTAGGAGTTTTATAATTTCTGGTCTTACATTTAGATCTTTAATCCATTTTGAGTTTATTTTTGTGTATGGTGTTAGAAAGTGTTCTAGTTTCATTCTTTTACAAGTGGTTGACCAGCACCACTTGTTAAAGAGATTGTCTTTAATCCATCGTATATTCTTGCCTCCTTTGTCAAAGATAAGGTGTCCATAGGTGTGTGGATTTATCTCTGGGCTTTCTATTTTGTTCCATTGATCTATATTTCTGTCTTTGTGCCAGTGCCATACTGTCTTGATGACTGTGTCTTTGAAGTAGAGCCTGAAGTCAGGCAGGTTGATTCCTCCAGTTCCATTCTTCTTTCTCAAGATTGCTTTGGCTATTCGAGGTTTTTGTATTTCTATACAAATTGTGAAATTATTTGTTCTAGCTCTGTGAAAAATACCATTGGTGGTTTGATAGGGATTGCATTGAATCTATAGATTGCTTTGGGTAGTATACTCATTTTCACTATATTGATTCTTCCAATCCATGAACATGGTATATTTCTCCACCTATTAGTGTCCTCTTTGATTTCTCTCACCAGACATTTCAATATTCAATTTGACAATTACAAAATATATATATACTTCTGATGATGTTTTAAATAATAAACACAAAGATTACAAAATGAAGTAAAGCAAGTACCATGAAAGGTATTAAAAATATAGTACAGCTTAAAAGAAAGATTATCTCCAACTGTAAGGTTTGAATAGGGCTTTATGGTCTAGGTAACATCAGACTTTGAGAGTATGAAAGATATAAATGCTTACAGAGAACTCAAAATGGTTGTAATCCCTCAAATATCAAAAATATAAATAGAACATACATTTACAAAGAGAAAAACAAGTTTTTGAAAATTTGTGGAATGACAAAATTATTTGACTGTTCAAGTTTGCCTGGAGCATAAAATAAATTATAATCCATATATCTCCCAGTAATTGCATCCAATAATTCTACACAATGCCAAGACAGAGAAAAGAGAAAGCATCTAGCTACTGAAAGAGATTCCAAAATTCAAACTTATTTTCCAATTTTATAGGCATTGAGGTGGCAGTGGTGCAGTTATGTGGTCATAGACAAAATATAAAAAAAAAAATTGAAATCTTTAGTGTTTTCTTATTATACTGTAATAAAGTACCTAATGTTATTGGCAAATTTAATTTTGCAATTAATCCTTCTATAAACCATTGCATTATTAAAGCAAGGCTTAAACCGAATCCAAATGGAAGTCACAAATTTTATTCACTGTACTTTCATTTTTGAATGTGACTTATGTCATCAAGTGTTTTTAATACAAAAATCATGAAGGGCTATTAATTATATTCTATAAAAGCTTCTTAAAAGTTTAAGAATATATATATGTGTGCATATATATAGTTGTTTGTGTGTTTGTGTATGTGAGATGCATTTATGCATTCACATGTATGTGCACACACATGATTATATACACATATACTTAATTATACACACAAGAACAAAATAATATAGTAACATAGTGAGTTAAAAAGTATAAATTATGTATCATAGTCTCAGATCATCTTGTTAGTTTATCTCTATTTTTTTCCTCCCTGTTTTGGAGTGATCTTTGTTAATAATTATTCAATAACTTCTCTATTACCATATTTCTTCATGATATTTTCTAAATTTTCAAGTATATTTTATTAATTATCTCCTACTTTTCACCTAATTTGGGAGGTTTTTTTTTTTTTTTTTTTAATGACTATCCTTTTTTGACAAAGCTCTCAGTGAAATTCTTTATTTTCACAGCAATTGTCACATTTGGACATTTACATTTATATGATTTTAGATTAAAGTTTGTAACCTGTTTCAAGTGTCAATAAAGGCAAAAGTACTTCTGTAGAGCCACCTAGAAAATGGAAAATACTTGATAAATATTTGTCAAATGTGGAAAAGTAAAGGGATAAATATAAACTGTGAAAATTCACAAAAAACAGAAATATATGTTAAAAGATAAGGCTTAATGGACTACTAAAGTGAAGAATATCTGAAAAAAATTCACCTGGAATATATATTTACTTTTGAAATATTTTATTTCAATCAATATGTTTTCAGTTGGTATCTTTACAACTAATGGTTTCTACTATGCTTATATACTGAAGATCTTTAATGCATAGGAAAGAATTTCTAAGCAATTTAATCAAATATTGGATAGATATGCATATATACTGGTGACAGAATATTTTAATAGGAATACTAATGGCTATTTTAATTTTTAGCCAGTTTTTGGATAAGATGATTTCAAAACTCAGAAAATTCATATACTTGTTATTCATCCTGTTATGTTTTATAATTGAGTCTCTTCTTTTCATATGTCATCTCTTGAAAGTACCATTTCTGTATGTGATGTGAGGAACAAGGTTGCTAAGTTGCCAGGTGACTAAAATGTCTTTACCATCTTTGACAATCAAGGCTGACCAAAAACCCAATCTGAGCACCTCTCCCTCTGCAACGTATTAATTCAGGATGACAAGTTTTCTCTAACACCACCAAAAAGCTGGGTTCTTAAAAGGCCAAACAGCACAAAGTTGCATAAAGCTACATTTGCTCCTTGATTCATAACACTTATTAGAACTAAAGTTTATGGCCACAGATTGCAGCTTTCAAGTCCAGAATATGTCTTTCAATTTCACATCCATAAGCTGTTTTCAGTGTAAAAGAAAAGGTCAATAATTACAAGACTGAAAGTGATATGTGAGTACAGCCATATGTCATTGATCATTTTCTTTTCTTCCCCCTTATTTAGATGCTGTCTCAACATTTCTCAACTTGAGAAAATAACCCTGCCACCCTTTCTAATTAAATTAATTAGGCCTTCCTGGAGTCTTTTTCAGGGTTTTTAACAATCATTTTTAGTAACTGTTTGTACAACTTTGAAACAGGTTTCTGCCTTCTAGCACAGAATTTTTAAGGAGCTAAATATTCTGGCATTGGATATGAGGGGGAAAAAATCACACAATAACCTTCCATGTATAACCACAGTAATGTTCACAAGCTTTCATTACTGAAAATACGCTCAAATGATGTTCAGAATTTTTCAAAAAAGTAAAGTGGAGAAATTAGGAATAAAACTTGGTTAAGAATATGATAATTTAAGAACAGAAAATACTTATTAAAAATTCAAAGTTGTGAAGATAAAGTTTGCAGAGAGCTCTTGAGAATTAGAGAGCCTCATTATTCCTATATTAAATGCTAAACTTGAAGAGACATAATTCATACACAGACAAAGATTGCCAGCCAAAGCTCATGTTCTATAAACATGATTAACAATTCATGTTTCTTCCTTAGAATCTCATTCTGTACCCTAAAATTTCAAGTTGTAAATATTATGTGAGGGGCTTAATAATCATTTAGGGTAACTATAGTAGAGGTGCAAGACGGAGGAGCAAGTGGGAAGACTTGTTCTTCTCTAGACAATGAAGAAGGAGAATAAGCCCCAAAATTTTGAATTGAAGGTGTTAAAGGCAACATGTCTGACCTTTGAACATATACCAATATATTCATTTTTTTCTGTACTGTGGTATAGAGTAGATTAATAAAGCTTTATGAAATAAATTAGCAATATGCATTTTAAAAGTGTTTTGAACACTTTAATAGTCATATAATTTTAAAATGGGACTGATGATTAAAATTTTCTTTCAGCATAGATACTACTTTCTACTACTTTCCCTGTATTTTGGCACTACTGATTATCTCATTATCTCTGAATCTGTCTTTTTCTTTCATTTATCCCCTTATTGAAATAATCTCTCATAACTCAATAATATCTCCCAATTGTCTAAATTTTCTCCATAATAACTTTTATTAGTTTTTCTCATCATTTAATATATTGATCAGTCAGCCTCATACTTGTTGAAATTCCCAACTTTCTTAATTATATTTCCATAGAATTACAATATAATTGAATATCTCCTCTTCCTCTAAGCATCCTTTCCTTTTCTGCTTTCCTTGCATCCATTCTTTCTCTTTTAAATACTAAGGATAGAGCACAAGGACCAATGCACTAATCTCCATTCTCCTCTTCATCATTCTTGCTTCAAAGCACATAAATACATCCATGGTTACACAATTTCTCTCTCTTCAAGTAGCAGCCAAAAGAATTTTTTATGGCTTTGCAATCCTATTGTTCTAGTTATGAGTAATCATTTACTTTTCATATCTTCAACAAAATGTCATGTGGTCATCTGTTATGCAGGTGAACTAAACCTATATAGTAACTATCTTCCTCTTAAATTCCACTTTTACTGATTAAAAATATTTTGCCACCTTATACAAAGAGCTGACTCATTCAAAAAGACCCTGAAGCTGGGAAAGATTGAGGGCAGGAAGAAAAGGAGGCATTAGAGGATGAGACAATTGGATGGCATAATTGACTCAATGGACGTGCGTTTGAGTAAACTTCAGGAGATGGTGAAAGACAGAGAAGCCTGACATGCTGCAGTCCATGGAGTCACAAAGAGTCAGATATGATTGAGCAACTGAACACCAACAACCAATTGAAAAATAGTGTTAACTGTGCCTTCAGTTTTTGCATTATACAGACAATACTGTAAATCTAATTTTCACTGTTTATTCATTGTTGTTGTTCCTTTGCTAAGTTGTGTCTGACTTTTTGCGGCATCATGGACTGCAGCAAGATGGCCTCCTCCGTCCTCTATCTCCTGAACATCGCTCAAATTCATGTCCATTAAATGTTGATATCTAACCATCTCAGCCTGTTTTCCCCTTCTTTTGCCTTCAGTCTGTCCCTGTATAAGAGATTTCGCCAATGCATCTGCTTTTCACATCAGGTGGTCAAAATATTGGAACTTCAGCTTAGGTTGATTTACTTTAGGACTGACTAGTTTGATCTCCTTGCAATCCAAGGGACTCTCAAAAATCTTCTCCTGTACCACAACTCAAAAGCATCAATTCTTCGGTGCTCAGCCTTCTTTATGGTCCAACTCTCACATCTGTAGATCACTAATGAAAAAACCATACCTTGGCTGTATGGACTTTTCTGAGCAAAGTGATGTCTTTACTTTTTAATATGCTCTCTAGGTTTCTCAAAGCTTTCCTACCAAGGAGCAAGTATCTTTTAATTTCATGTGTGCATTAACTGTCCACAGTGAATTTGGAGCCTGAGAACATAAAATCTGCCACTGCTTACACTTTTTCCTTCCATTTGCCATGAAGGATGGAACCATATGCAATGACCATAGATTTTTTAATGTTGAGTTTCAAACCAGTTTTTTCACTCTCTTCTTTCACCTTCATCAATATTCTCTTTAGTTCCTCTTTACTTTCTGCCATTAGAGTGCTATCATCTGCATATATGAGGTTGCTGATATTTCTCCTGGCAATGTTGTTTCCAGCTTATGATTCATCCAACCGTGCATTTTGAATGATGTATTCTACATAGACATTAAATAAGCAGGGTGGCAATGTATAGCTTTTTTGTACTCCTTTTCCAATTTGGAACCAGCCAATTGTTCCATGCCCAGTTCTAACTTTTTTCCTGACCCTGAACACAAATTTCTCAAGAGACAAGTAAGGTGGTCTGGTACGTCCATCTCTAAGAATATTCCAGTTTGTTGTGATCCATATGGTCAAAGGCTTTAGGGTAGTCAATGAAGCAGAAGTAGATGTTTTTTTTTTTTTTTTTTTTTCTGGAATTCCCTTACTTATCCCATGATCCAGAGAATGTTAGCAAATTGGTCTCTTGTTCCTCTGTCTCTTTGAAACCCAGCTTCTACATCTTGAATTTCTCAGTTCACATAATGCTGAAGCCTAGTTTGAAGGATTCTGAACATAACCTTTACTAGATGTGAAATAAGTGCAGTTGTATAGTAGTTTGTACATTCTATGGTATTGCCCTTTTTTGGGATTGGAATGAAAACCTAGCTTTTCCAGTTGTGGCCACCACTGAGTTTTCCAAATTTGCTGACATATTGAGTGCAACACTTTAATAGAATCATATTTTAGGATTTTTAAGTAGCTTGACTGGAACTCCATTACCTCCAATAGCTTTGTTCATAGTAATGCTTCCTAAGCCCCACTTGACTTCACACTCCAGGATGTCCAGCTCTAGATGAGTGACAACACCATCAACATTTTTTATATAGTTCTTCTGTGTTTTCTTTCTGTATCTTCTTAATCTATTCTGCTTCTCTTTGATCCTTGCTCTTTTTGTCCTTTTTCATGCCCATCCTTGTATGAAATGTTCCCTTGATATATCCAGTCTTCTTGAAGAGATCTCTAATCTTACCCAGTCTATTATTTTCCTCTATTTCTTTGCATTGTTCAATTAAGAGGACCTTTCCTCTCTTCACTGTTCTCTGGAACTCTGCATTTATTTGAGTATATATTTTCCTTTCTTAGATGTCTTTTGCTTCTCTTCCTACCACAGATATTTGTAAAGCCTCCTCAGACAAATCATTTTGCCTTCTTTCCTTCTGTTTACCTATATGAAGTCCTAAAATCTGATTTCATCACAACCCCCTGCAGATCTTTCTCACATCGTCTTCTATTATCACATGCTTATTTTATTAATAAATAGTGGAAACTATTCTCATTATCCTATGCTATGGTACAACTGATCTATTTCTAATGCTTCAACATACACATTCAGCACAAAAGGAAAAACAAATGCTTATCCTAAGATTCAAGATTTTTCCACAGAAAGATCCTAGGCTATCTATCCAAGTTTTTTTTTGTTTTTTTTTTTTGTTTTTGTATTAACCTGTTTTATCTATTTCTCTGTGTGTTTCTTTATTTTTAATTATGAGAGGTGTGCATTGATTCATGTTTTTACTTTGATATTCTCATAAAAAAACATCCAAATGGTCTATGGAACATTTATTATATATATATACATAACAATTGTCTCTTCACATTAGAAAAACCAGATGGCCATCATCTTAATTAAGAAATTCAATTCAATGTTAGCTATTATGTGCAAAATACACAATATGAATATTTTGATTAAGGTCACTGAGAAGAAAAAAAGCACCACGATGCTATATTGGTGTTGATATATGGCAAAACCAATACAATATTGTAAAGTTAAAAAATTTAAAAAAAAGCACCACTCTACACCATAACTACCAAAGTGTTCAATTTATATATAGTCATGAAGAAAACATAGGAAAATCCAAACTTAGTGATTTCAAAGAACAAATTGGCTTGACTTATTTTAAAATATCAATGTAATAAAAGAGAAAAAATAAATAAGGAATAAGTAAAAAGCCCCCTAGATTAATGAAGATAAAGAGGTTCATGGCAAATAAATGAAATTATTAAATATTAATTGGTCCTAAATTTTATAAAGTAGCTCTGAAGACCTTTACTAGGGAAATTTATAAAATTTAAATGTGGCCAGAAATTTGTTGAATGAATTAAAGTTTTCCCTGGAAACCATCAATTCTTCACAATCTTACAATCATTCTTAACAACACATACTTTCAATAGTAGTATAAATCTTGGCATGCTTCCCAAGTGGAACTAGTGGTAAAGGAACCCATCTGCCAATGCAGGAAGCATAAAACACTTGAGTTCGATCTCTGGGTTGGGAAGATCCCCTTGAGGAGGGCACAAAAAGCCACTCCAATATACTTGTCTGGAGAATACCATGGACAGAAGATCCTGACAGCCAACAGTCCACAGGGTTGCAAAGAGTCTGACATGACTGAAGCTACTTACATGTACACACACATCAATCGGGGACTATGTTTTTATATTCCCCAAGTATAAGAAGATTGTTGCTTGGCATAGATTTTTTCATTAATTCCAAAGAGTAAAAGTGCTATGGACTTCTTTCAAGGAATCTACTTATATGTTATTAGCATGGCACTTTATGCTTGCCAAAGGACTTTTATATGTTATCTTACATATGCTATACTTCAGCTGGTAACAGTTCTGTGAATTTGGCAGAACAGAACTTATTACCATTACATTACACAAAGTAAGAATGGAAATACATAGCATGTAGAACTGTTACATTACTCTTTGAATAAACTTAATCAAATTTTAGAATTTAATAGTCACATAATATATAATTATATAATATGAAGAATTGACACGCTGAAGTCTACTTTCTCACTTGAAGATAACCCTTTTTAGATGAATTTTCTTTCAATAACCTAGTAAATATAGTGACATATATTATGTAGACATTTTTTTTTCTTTTCTTAAATAAAACTTGTGTATATTATCTACAGTATTATACAGATTTTCAGGTATTACATTTCTTTTAGAATTTTATCATGGGCATTTCTTTATGTCAGGACATAAAGGCTTCCCTGTCAGCTCAGTGGAAAAGAATTCTGACAATGCAGGAGTTGCAAGTTCAATTCCTGAGTCAGGAAGATCCCCTGGAGAAGGAAATGGCAACCCACTTCAATATTCTTTCCTGGAAAAGTCCATGGACAAAGGAATTTGGAGGAATACAGTCCATGGGGTCCCAAAAGGAGTCAGACATGACACAGTGACTAAACAACAAAAACATAAAAAGTTTATGTCAAAGTTCCACATTAATGAGCTTTTAATTTGTTCTCAATGGTTAGCTAAGATATGCTAAGTAGTTTAATGGTTATGGTATATCAGTTTAGTTCAGTTCAGTCGCTCAGTCATGCCCAACTCTTTGCGACACCATGAATCGCAGCACCCCAGGCCTCCCTGTCCATCACCAACTCCCGGAGTTTACCCAAACTCATGTCCATCGAGTCAGAGATGCCATCCGCCATCTCATCCTCTGTCATCCCCTTCTCCTCCTGCCCTCAATCCCTCCCAGCATCAGAGTTTTTTTCCAATGAGTCAACTTTTCACATGAGGTGGCCAAAGTATTGGAGTTTCAGCTTCCAATGAACACCCAGGACTGATCTCCTTTAGAATGGACTGGTTGGATCTCCTTGCAGTCCAAGGAACTCACAGAAGTCTTCTCCAACACCATAGTTCAAAAGCATCTATTCTTGGGCGCTCAGCTTTCTTCACAGTCCAACTCTCACATCCATACATGACCACTGGAAAAACCATAGCCTTGACTAGACACACCTTTGTTGGCAAAGTAATGTCTCTGCTTTTCAACATGCTATCTAGGTTGGTCATAACTTTCCTTCCAAGGAATAAACATCTTTTAATTTCATGGCTGCAGTCACCATCTGCAGGGATTTTGGAGCCTCAAAAAATAAAGTCTGACACTGTTTCCACTGTTTCCCCATCTATTTCCCATGAAGTGATGGGACCAGATGCCATGATCTTAGTTTTCTGAATGTTGAGCTTTAAGCCAACTTTTTCACTCTTCTCTTTCACTTTCATCAAGAGGCATTTTAGTTCCTCTTCACTTTCTGCCATAAGGGTAGTGTCATCTGCATATCTGAGGTTATTGATATTTCTGCCAGGAATCTTGATTCCAGCTTGTGCTTCTTCCAGCCCAACGTTTCTCATGATGTATTCTGCATAGAAGTTAAATAAGCAGGGTGACAATATACAGCCTTGACATACTCCTTTTCTTATTTGGGACCACTCTGTTGTTCCATGTCCAGTTCTAATTGTTGCTTCAACTCTTTCCAAATTTGTGTGACTATTTCTGTAGATAAATTTTAGGAAAAAGTCTCATTAAATCTAAGGTCATAAATACATATTTTCTGATTTTCTTCATTTTGCGTCATGTATAGATACATATTTGTCATTAAAAAAATGTCTTCAGTCCAGTTCAGTTCAGTCCCTCAGTCGTGTCCGACTCTTTGCAACCCCATGGACAAAGGATGCAAGGCCTGCCTGCCCATTGCCAATGCCTGGAGTTACTCAAACTCCAGGTGATGAGTCGGTGATGCCATTCAGCCATCTCATTCTTTGTCATCCCCTTCTTCTCCTGCCTTCAATGTTTCCCAGCAACAGGATCTTTTTCAATGGGTCAGTTCTTCACATCAGGTGGCCAAAGAATTGGAGCTTCAGCTTCAGCATCCGTCCTTCCAATGAATATTCAGTACTGAATTCCTTTAGGATTTACTTGCTGGATCTCCTTGCAGTCCAAGGGACTCTCAAGAGTCTTCTCCAACATGACAGTTCAAAGGCATCAATTCTTCAGTGCTCAGCTTTCTTTATAGTCCAACTCTCACATCCATACATGACGACTGGAAAAACTATGGCTTTGACTACACAGACCTTTGCTGACAAAGTAATGTCTCTGCTTTTTAATATCCTGTCTAGTTTTATCATAATTTTTCTTCCAAGTAGAAAGTGTCTTTTAATTTGGTGGCTGCAGTCACCATCTGCAGTGATTTTGGAGCCTAAAAAAATAAAGTCTGACACTGTTTCCATTATCTCCCCATTTATTTGCCAAGAAGTGATGGAACCAGATGCCATGATCTTAGTTTTTTGAATGTTGAGTTTTAAGCCAACTTTTTCACTCTCCTCTTTAACTTTCATCAAGAGGCTTTTTACTTCTTCTTTGCTTTCTGCCATAAGGGTCGTGTCATCTGCATATCTGAGGTTATTGGTATTTCTCCCAGTGATCTTGATTCTAGCTTGTGCTTCATCCAGCTCAGCATTTCTCATGATGTACTCTGCCTATAAGTTAAACAAGCAGGGTGACAATATACAGCCTTGTCATACTCCTTTCCCAATTTTGAATCTGTCTGTTGTTCCATATCCAGAATACAATGTGATGAGTTTACAGATATATATATATATATATATATATATATATATATATATATATATATATGCATATGTGTATTTATGTTTACATTGTAACAGGATTCTCAATTATAGAGCTGGTGAGTTTAAACATCCATTACTTCACATATTTAAAATTCACAGTTTTATAAAAACACAAATTATAGTATTTAAGTAATTCTAATTTACACAGCACAATTATCAATCATCGTGGTATACTTCAGAATCTTAGACCTAATGAAGATCATCTAATAACTGAAAGCATCGCTCCTTTTAACAGACTCTCATTATATTGTTTTCAGCCCCTAATTCCTTGAAACCTCAAATTTACTATTTCTGTGAGTTATCAGTTCAATGTTATTTATTTGTTTAATTCAATATATAATTGATATCATGTAGTATTTGTCTTTCTCTGGCTTATTTCATTTAGAATAGAGACCTACAAACTCACTCATGCAAATCATCACACATATTAGAATTCTCTTAATTTTTAAGATTTAGTAAATTATTTTTTATTTATTTACACCGTTTTTATCCATGTATCTATTTACAAACTTTTAGATTGCTTCCAATGTGTTGGCTAATGTGTATAATTCAGCAATAAGCATGGGCCTACATATCTCCTTAATATAATGAGTTTGTATTCTTTAAATATATATGAATAAATGAGAGTGCTGGATCATGCTATAGTTATATTTTTAAGGCTTCTAAGTAAAGTTTATACTGTTTTCTATGTCTGTACTGGTTTACATTCCCAACAACAGTGTATATAGGTTCCCATTTTCTTTATTTTCTCACCAACATTTGTTTTCTGTAGACTTTTTAGTGGTGGTCCTTCTGATAGGTATGAGATGATATATTGCTGTGGTTTTGATTTGCATTTCTCTAATGATTAGTGATGTTGAGCAGCCTTTCATGTGCTTATCTGCATTTGTATATCTTCAACATAAGAAAAAGACAATAAGAGACAGCTATAATTACTTATTAAAATGTGTGTATCCAATGCATGCGTGTGAAGTTGCTTGTGTTTGAATCTTTGCGACACCATGGACTGTAGCCTGTCAGGGTCCTCTGTCCATGGGATTTCCCAGGCAAGAATAATAGAGTGGGTTGCCATTTCCTCTTTCAGGGATTCTTCCCAATCCAAGGATTGAACCTGCATCTCTTATGTCTCCTGCATTTGGCAGGCAGGTTTTTTTTTTTTTTTTTTTTTCTTAACACTAGCACCACCTGGGAAGCCAGTGTATCCACAACATGGAGCTAAAGAGAAAAATGACATGCCATTATTGTTTCATTGATATCTAGGGAATTATTTTTTTTTCATTCTAGACTATAAACTCCTGAATTGCAGAAATGATTTCTTAAACATTTTTTGCACACTTAGAGTAACCAATGCCTGCCACAGAGTAAATAAATAATATCTCTTTATTAAAGGATTAAACATCAAACCAGTCAATCCTACAGGAAACCAATCCTGAATATTCATTGGAAGGCCTGAGGCTGAAACTGAAGTTCCAATGCTTTGGCCACCTGATGTGAAGAGCCGACTTATTAGAAAAGGCCCTCATGCTGGGAAAGATTGAAGGCAGGAGAAAAGGGGACGACAGAGGATGGCATCTGTCATCAGAGTGGTTGGATGGCATCACTGACTCACTGAACATGAGTTTATTCAAGCTCAGGGAGATGGTGAAGGGCAAAGAAGTCTGTGTGCTGCAGTCTACGGAGTTGCAAAGAATCAGATACGACTGAGAGACTGAACAACAACAAATAAAAGCAATAAATGATATGAATAGATAGTTCACTTAGTTTGCAGTTGGTGTTGTGTATTGTACGTGATATAAATGAGTAGACAGGAACTAACTGGTAGATATATTTCCAATATTGTCTGTCAAGCTAGGGCATTACCATATGTACTGTATATATAAATAAGTAAATATCTTCTTTAAATAAAGCTGTCAGAAAAATCTCTCTTTTCTATAAATGATGTCCTAGTAAAATGTGTTGACTAATATTTTTCAAATAAAAGAAGCAGCAAGAGAGCAGGAATAGAAGGAACATACCTCAACATAATAAAGACTATATATGACAAACCCAGAGCAAACATTATCCTCAATGGTGAAAAATTGAAAGCATTTCCCCTAAAGTCAGGAACAAGACAAGGGTGCCCACGTTCACCTCTACTATTCAACATAGTTTTGGAAGCTGTGGCCATAGCAATCAGAGCAGAAAATAAATAAATAAATAAAAGGAATCCAAATTGGAAAAGAAGAAGTAAAACTTTCACTGTTTGCAGATGACATGATTCTTTACATAGAAAATCCTAAAGACTCCACCAGAAAATTACTAGAGCTAATTAATGAATATAGTAAAGTTGCAGGATAGAAAATCAACACACAGAAATCCCTTGCATTCCTATACACTAATAATGAGAAAATAGAAAGAGAAATTAAGGAAACAATTCCATTAACTATTGCAACGAAAAGAATAAAATACTTAGGAATATATTTACCTAAAGAAACTAAAGATCTATATATATAGAAAACTATAAAACACTGGTGAAAGAAATCAAAGAGGACACTAATAGTTGGAGAAATATACCATGTTCACGGATCAGAAGAATCAATATAGTGAAAATAAGTATACTACCCAAAGCAATCTATAGATTCAATGCAATCCCTATCAAGCTACCAATGGTATTTTTCACAGAGCTAGAACAAATAATTTCACAATTTGTATAGAAATACAAAAACCTCGAATAGCCAAAGCAATCTTGAGAAAGAAGAATGGAACTGGAGGAATCAACCTGCCTGACTTCAGGCTCTACTTCAAAGACACAGTCATCAAGACAGTATGACACTTGCACAAAGACAGAAATATAGATCAGTGGAACAAAATGGAAAGCCCAGAGATAAATCCACGCATCTATGGACACCTTATCTTTGACAAAGGAGGCAAGAATATACGATGGATTAAAGACAATCTCTTTAACAAGTGGTGCTGGTCAACCACTTGTAAAAGAATGAAACTAGAACACTTTCTAACACCATACACAAAAATAAACTCAAAATGGATTAAAGATCTAAATGTAAGACCAGAAATTATAAAACTCCTAGAGGAGAACATAGGCAAAACACTCTCCAACATACATCACAGCAGGATCCTCTATGACCCACCTCCCAGAATATTGGAAATGAAAGCAAAAATAAACAAATGGGACCTAATTAAAATTAAAAGCTTCTGCACAACAAAGGAAATTCTAAGCAAGGTGAAAAGACAGCCTTCAGAATGGGAGAAAATAATAGCAAATGAAGCAACGGACAAACAACTAATCTCAAAAATATACAAGCAACTCCTGCAGCTCAATTCGAGAAAAATAAATGACCCAATCAAAAAATGGGCTAAAGAACTAAATAGACATTTCTCCAACGAAGACAGATGGCTAACAAACACATGAAAAGATGCTTAACATCACTCATTATCAGAGAAATGCAAATCAAAATCACAATGAAGTACCATTTCACGCCAGTCAGAACAGCTGCTATCCAAAAGTCTACAAGCAATAAATGCTGGAGAGGGTGTGGAGAAAAGGGAACCCTCTTACACTGTTGGTGGGAATGCAAACTAGTACAGCTACTGTGGAGAACAATGTGTAGATTCCTTAAAAAACTGGAAATAGAACTGCCTTATGATCCAGCAATCCCACTGCAGGACATACACACCGAGGGAACCAGAATTTAAAGAGACACGTGTACCCCAGTGTTCATCGCAGCACTGTTTGTAATAGCCAGGACATGGAAGCAACCTAGATGTCCATCAGCAGACGAATGGACAAGAAAGCTGTGGTACATATACACAACGGAGTATTACTCAGCTATTAAAAAGAATACATTTGAATCAATTCTAATGAGGTGGATGAAACTGGAGCCTATTATACAGAGTGAAGTAAGCCAGAAAGAAAAACACCAATACAGTATATTAATTCATATATATGTAATTTAGAAAGATGGTAACGATAACCTTGTATGCAAGACAGCAAAAGAGACACAAATGTATAGAACAGTCTTTTGGACTCTGTGGGAGAGGGAGAGGGTGGGATGATTTGGGAGAATGGCATTGAAACATGTATAATATCATATATGAAACGAATCGCCAGTCCAGGTTCGATGCATGATACAGGATGCTTGGGGCTGGTGCACTGAGATGACCCAGAGGGATGGTGTGGGGAGTGAGGTGGGAGGGGGGTTCAGGATGGAGAACACGTGGCAGATTCATGTTGGTGTATGGAAAAACCAAAACAATATTGTAAAGTAATTAACCTCCAATTAAAATAAATAAATTTATATTTTAAAAAAATCCCTAAGTACTAGAGATCTGATGCTGAAAATTTCAATACTTCCTTAATTGTACCACAAAGTAATTAGAGAAAATTCTCTTAAAGGGTATAGAGATCAAGGTCTGTAACTCCAGGTACATTCAGATTGTCACCATAATTTCACTGAGAAGTTCCAGGGCTGGAGACAATTGGAACCAGCAGAAAAGTGGAATTATAAGCTGACAGGCTCAATGATCTTAATTGTTTACTTAAGGAAGTAATGACTATGTAGAACACAAAAAGAGACACATGCCTTGAAATTTTGTGAAATCTGACAAAAGTACCTCATAGTAATATCAATGTTATATATTATTTTACTATTTTTAAAGCACTCTGTAAGTTTTAAAATTCCTTTCTGTTTTAAGTATAAATTGATGATGTGTATAACAGGAAGCATGAGGTACATTCACTTTTATTTTGGTGGAAAGCAAGTGAGAAAACATTTAGGGTAAGACCCTGTAGTAAGAAAATGGCACCTATATTTTGAAATATCAGATTTTTGTTTGATCAATTAAATAGATATTTAAATGGACAACCATCCTATTTATATCAAAACAAGATTTTAGGACATGCATGCTGCTGCTGCTGCTGTTGCTGCTGCTTCTAAGTCACTTCAGTCGTGTCTGACTCTGTGCGACCCCATAGACGGCATTCCACCAGGCTCCCCCATCCCTGGGATTCTCCAGGCAAGAACACTGGAGTGGGTTGCCATTTCCTTCTCCAATGCATGAAAGGGAAAAGTGAAAGTGAAGTCGCTCAGTCATATGAGACTCTTAGCGACCCTATGGACTGCAGCCTACCAGGCTCCTCTGTCCATGGGATTTTCCAGGCAAGAGTACTGGAGTGGGGTGGCACTGTCTTTTCCAAGGACATGCATATGTTGTACTAAAATTATGCTCTGTGATTTCACAGTGATAGTCCTGTCTCTATACTATGCAACATAAAATTAGAAATGTTAAAATCCTCTAAGCCCTTTCTTTTATAACTATATATTCTTGTAGTTGGAGAAGGCAATGGCACCCCACTCCATTACTCTTGCCTGGAAAATCCCATGGACGGATGAGCCAGGTAAGCTGTAGTCCATGGGGTCGCTGAGAGTCTGACACGACTGAGCGACTTCACTTTCACTTTTCACTTTCCTGCATTGGAGAAGGAAATGGCAACCCACTCCAGTGTTCTTGCCTGGAGAATCCCAGGGACAGGGGAGCCTGGTGGGCTGCCGTCTACAGGATCGCACAGAGTTGGACACGACTGAAGTGACAGCAGCAGTAGCAATATCCTTGTAGTTCACATAGAGAATAATTGAATTAAAAATTGTTACATGATGAAGATGTCAGTGACAATCTCCCATCAGTAATACATGTGCTTTCACCTGACATTTGAAATTTCAGTGAGTCTGTTTCTTTTTAAATAAATTTATTTATTTTAATTGGAGGCTAATTACTTTACAATATTGTATTAGTTTTGCCATACACCAACATGAATCTGCCACGTGTTCTCCATCCTGAACCCACCTCCCACCTCCCTCCCCGTACCATCCCTCTGGGTCATCCCAGTGCACCAGCCCCAAGCATCCTGTACCATGCATCGAACCTGGACTGGTGATTCATTTCATATATGATATTATACATGTTTCAATGCCATTCTCCCAAATCATCCCACCCTTTCCCTCTCCCCCAGAGTCCAAAAGACTGTTCTATACATCTGTGTCTCTTTTGCTGGCTCGCATACAGGGTTATCGTTACCATCTTTTTAAATTCCATATATATGCATTAGTATACTGTATTGGTGTTTTTCTTTCTGGCTTCCTTCACTCTCTATAATAGGCTCCAGTTTCTTCCACCTCATTAGAACTGATTCAAATGTATTCTTCAGTGAGCCATCCAGTTCCTCCTGGCCAGTGGATGTCCTGGAATGCATGGAGGTAGGTATATACCTGTGAATATTAGGAAATCTTATGAATGTTAGAATTTTGTTTGGTTTGGATTTTTAACCTTGCCCTGGGTCATCATTTTATATCAATATAGTCTCTAACTTCTTTTATTTGGTGACCAGGAAATATCTGGTAATTTTCTATTCAATGGCTGAAGCTATTATACATTTCAGAGAAGGTTTCTGCAAAGCATATTCTGCATGGCAATTGACAATATCCTTATAGTCCAGCACACTGGACAAATCACACTAATAGTCTCAGGCTGATTTTCCCAGAGGAGTCATTCAACAGGGCCATCTGAAGTCATCTTATTTTTAATCTATTTTGAAAATCAAAGATCCCACCGTTTCTGAATTTCTTAAGGTCATTGGTCTACTTTATGTTTCCTGTGATATATAGACTAATTTAGCTTGGAGGTGAAAGATGCAGTTAAGAAGACAAAGTGAATAAAAGAACTTTGAGATGCAGAACTTTCAGTTTAAAAGGCTATGAATGACCGTAAAAGATGCAGCAACAACAAGAGTGTTCCTTTTCATTCTTTCAAGGACTATAGATTTCTAATAGAGGATTAATGGAATGTAGTTCTCTAGTTTTATGTTAATAGTATATCTGTTTTTATTTTCTATTTCTCAAATGTTTTCAGAAAAACTTTTTCAATGGTGGAAATTAACTTTATTTTGTGTGAGTGTGTGTATGTGTATGTGTGTGTGTGTGTGTGTGTGTGTGTGTGTGTGTGTGTGTGTCTGTGTGGCCCTGTCTGTATTAAAACTATTCAATATTTTATTTGTTACAAAAGATATTTTGTACTGTGTCACTGCTGTTAATTTCATATGAATCTCCTCTCCATACTATAAATAACAAAAGGAGAAAAAATCAACACTAGACAGAAAATCATACCTGCCTCTCACCTAGTCCTGTGATATTTGAAATTTCTCTTCAACACTTCAGTTCAGACTTCCTAAACCATGATGTCTTTATATCCCTTGACACTGCACTCAGTACCTTCCAAGAACATGGAGCATATTCCACGTTTGAACATTTAAGGATTTTGGAAGATTCTTTTTTAACTGAACTGAAACATTCTCTATTTTAACTTGTGTGCATTCATCTTGGTACCATTCTCTGGGGACACATAAAACACGTCTGGATCACTTTTCCACATGATGTTTATCTTTCCAAATCCTTCAAAAGTTTCATGTTTGTAAATGTGTATCCTACTTAGTTTTCAACTCAAGTCCAATAATGATCAACACATTCTCCAAGAGTCACTGTTGTTAATTTTTCATTGTGTTCTCCTTCATTTGATTTTGTTTAATCACTAAGTCTTGGCTGACTCTTGAGATCCCATGGACTGTAGGCCTCTAGGCTCCTCTATCTTCTGTCCATGGGATTTCCTAGGGAAGAATACTGGAGTAGGTTGCCATTTCCTTCTCCAGGGGATCTTCCTGACCCAGGGATTGAACCCAAGTCTCCTGCATTACACACGATCTCCTGCATTGCAGGCAGATTTATAACCAACTGATCCACCGGGGAAGCCTACATATACACACACACATATATAGGTGCATTTAGATGTTATCCATTCCAGGAAAATAAAGTATAAATACAGTTGTGAGTGGAAGGGAGGAAAGATCATTCTGCTCCTTCTATTTTTACCAAACATGTATATTCTGCTTCTTTCTTACATAGGAATCTTTCCAGTTTTCCCCACTATTCATTTATTGGCTTCTTTTCTAAGAAATATTAATTCTGTCCAAGAGATATTATACTGGACTATGTCAAGTTAAATAAATGCACAATATGAGAGTTGCAAGTTAAGTTTTATTTGGAGCAAAATAAAGACTGCAGCCTGAGAGACATTGCTTCCAATAGCTCTGAAAAACTGCTCTGAGGAGGTAGTGGTGGTAGTTTAGCTGCTAAGTTGTGTCTCATGCTTGCAACCCCATGGACTGTAGCCTGCCAGACTCCTCTATTCATGGGATTTTCCAGGCAAGAATACTGGAGTGGTTTGTCATTTTGTTGTCCAGGGTATAATCCCAACCTAGGGATCAAACATGGGTCTTGTACACTGCAGGGAGATTCTTTACCAACTGAGCTCCCAGAGGAGAAGACTGAGGAGATAAGGGGAGAATGAGACTGAGGAGGTAAGGGGAGACTATATAGGAAATTTTCCAACAAGGTAGAGATAATTGGGAGAATCAAAAGATTATTGTTAAATTAAAATTTAAAAAAAAAAGAAAGAAAGAAATAGATGTACCAAGTTAAAGAATTAACTGCTTTACTATGTGTGGGAAGATGCAAGAGTATGGGCTCACTGAAAATCAACCCTTTGATATGCACCAACAGCTTTCTGGGGTCAATATACTGTGTTTTCACATCCTGAGTATACTCAGAGCTCACCTTAGGGAGTGCCTGTAGTCCAATGACAGGTATTCTTTTCAGCTCTGAGTTTCTGAGGCTCACTGACTCATGTCGGAGGTTTGCAATCCTTGATGATTATGATATCCACTGTTTACTGATATGGAAAGAAATATTCCATTTCTTAACTCTTTTAATAGTGTAGAGTGAGCTCCACTCCACTGAAATAAAAAGGCAGAATTTTTAGGTGCTTGGGGTTGAGATGAGCTAGTGGGAAAATATTTCCTGACATTAAAGGGGAGATTGTTCAGTGTGATCATGTCATCTGTGTTTGCTAATTAGCTAGACTCCTATCCACCTATCTATAGATAATGGAATATAGCAATATCTTTCTCCATAGTTACATTTCAAAAAGATACTTTTCAGATATTTGAGAAGGTCATTCCACATTATAAAATGATTAGGAGTCTGGGATAACATTTAATCTCAAAGGAACAGAAAATATATAATTATATGTTAAATGTTTTAAGACAAAAGATACCATGGGCCTATGGTCAGGAATAAATCTATCTAAAGTTTAGTCAAGCTAAAGGGCACATCAAGGATAGTTTGGTCAATATTTACCTTTTTTTTTTTTTCTTTTTTTGGTAAATTTGACTTTTATGGACATCTTTATTAAGGCAAAAACATATTATGTTGAGAAAGCAGTAACTGGCTTTCTCTGTATTATAGTTTTTCTGCTACCAAGGATAATTCTTAGAAGTGAAATCTTTTGGACTAAAGAAAGCTTGATGAATGTGAATCAGTAGTTCTCTGAAAGTTCATATATCTTTCAAGTGGATCTAAATATCTTGACTTTGTAGAAAGTAGAGGAAAGTTCAACTTGGACTTAAAGTAACATTTTTTTTTTTTCCCTTCAATCTATTGTACCTTACACAAATTCTGTACTTTGGCAATTATTGGATATCACTTAATAAAAGAAACACCTTGATCTCTTTCTTCTACTTGTGGCTACCCTCTGGGTACTTTTATTTTCTTATTTAGAAACCAGAGAATATGAGAAATAATAATTATGACCCTAACATATATGAAATGGATCAGAGCAAGCAGAAACTCTAGGAATTAAAGACCTGAAGAGAAGATGAAATAGATGAGACAGTTGAAATTGCCTGTGTCTTGGGAACAACTACTGAAAAGGGGGAAATGCCTCTCATGGACACAGGATACTGAACAGAGAAGGATTGTGATGACATTGGAAACACAATAGACTGACTAAAACTGAGAGGAAAAAAGTGAGGGAGGACAAAATGGGTGTCCCGAATGTGAGTCAGAAATCTAAATCATACAAGGTGAGTTGTTACTATGCTATACAAAAAAGACGATTTAGTATAAACCCATATTTGACATATAAGCTACAGGGCAAGGAAACTGGAAACCCAGATGGTAGTCAGGGAACTGAATATTGACTTTGGTAAAACTTATCTGACATTCAGTAGAAGAGCATTTCCCACTCCTCTTGTTATGATATGAGTTATTCAACTAGAAGCAGAAGGAGGAGAGATGATTTAATTTGAAGCATAGAAACAAACACTGACTCAATACCAGTCATAGTCCATAAAGCTGAATAACCTTTAAACAGACTCTTGGAGGGCACCACGAAAACTTGTTCACAACAAGATCCAGGAGAAAAGAGCAGTGATCCCACAAGAGATGGAGCAGACGTGCCTGTGAGTGTCCAGGAGTCTCTGGCAGAGGCAAGGGTCAACAGTGGCCTGCGCTGGGTCAGGGCTACTGACTCCAACAGTTCTGGAAGCTGTGGTGTGCTGGCTTACCCCTAACTCAAGCTAAACTACATGGAGGGAACATAGCCATGCCCATCAGAGTAAAATTGGATTAAAGATTTACTGAGCATGGCCTGCTCACCAGAGCAAGACCCAGTTTTCCCCATAACCAGTACCTAACATTAGGAAGCTTCCACAAGCCTCTAATCCTTGATGGAATGAAAACCGCAATCATCGGAAACTAACAAAACGGACCACATGAATCATGGCCTTGTCTAATTCAATGAAACTATGAGCCACACCGTGTAGAGCCATCCAAGGTGGATGGGTCATGGTAGAGAGTTCTAACAAAACCTGCTCACTGGAGAAGGGAATGACGAAGCATTTCAACATTCTTACCTTGAGAAGCCCATGAACAGTATGAAAAGGCAAAAAAGATATGACACTGAAAGATGAACTCCCCAGATTTGTAGGTGACCAATATGGTACTGGAGTAGAGCAGAGAAATAGCTCCAGAAGAAATGAAGAGGATGAGCCAAAGCAGAAACTTTGCCCAGTTGTGTATGTGTCTGGTGGTGAAAGTAAAGTCTCAAACTGTAAAGAATTTTGCCTAACAATCTGAATGTTAAGTCCGTGAATCAAGGTAAATTGGAAATGGTCAAACAGGAGATGGCAAGAGTGAACACTGACATTTTAAGAACCAGTGAACAAAAATGGACCAGAATGGGTTAATGTAATTCAGATGACCACTACATTTACTATTGTGGGCAAGAATCCATTAGAAGAAATGGTAATACTAAAGAGTCTGAAATGCATCACTTGGGTACAGTCTCAAAAAAAAAGAAGAATGCTCTCTGTCCATTTCCTAAGCAAACCATTCAATATCACAGTAGTCCAAGTCTATGTCCCGATGACTAATGCTGAAGAAGCTGAAGTTGAACAGTTCTAAGAAGATCTACAAGACCTTTTAGAGCCAACACCCCAAAAAAGATGTCCTTTTTATCATAGGGGACTGACATGCAAAAGTAGGAAGTCAAGAGGTACCTGGAGTAACAGGCAAGTTGGGCCTTGGAGTACAAAATAAAACAGGGCAAGGGTTAACATAGTTTTGTCAAGAGAACACACTGGTTATAGAAAACATCCTTTTCAACAACACAAGAGACGAGACAAACGCTATACATGGGCATTACCAGATGGTCAATACCATGATCAGATTAATTACATTTTTGCAGCCAAAGATGGAGAAGCTCTATATAGTCAGCAAAAATAACACTGGGATCTGATTGTGGCTCAGATCATGAACTCCTTATTGTAAAGCTCAGACTTAAATTGAAAAAAAGTATGGAAAAACACTAGGCCATTCAGGTATGACATAAATCAAATCCCTTATGATAGAACTATGGATGAAGGTTCATACATTATACAGGAGTCAGTGATCAAAACCATCTTCAAGAAAAATGCAAAAAGGGAAATAGTTGTTTGAGGAGGAACTATAAATAGCTGAGAAAGCAAGAGAAGTAAAAGGCAAAAGAGAAAAGGAAAGATATACCCATCTGACTGCAGAATTCCAAAGAATAGCAAGGAGAGATAAGGAAGCCTTCCTAAGTGAACAATGCAAAGAAATACAGGAGAACAATATAATGAGAAAGACTAGAGATCTCTTCTAGAAAATTAGAAATAGCAAGAGAATATTTCATGCAAAGATGGGCACAATAAAGGACAAAAATGGTATGGACCTAACAGAAGCAGTAGATATTAAGAGGAAGTGGCAAGAATACACAGAAGAACTATACAAAAAAGATCTTAATGACCCAGATGACCACAAAGGTGTGCTCACTCACCTAGAGCCAGACATCTTGGAGTGTGAAGTCAAATGGGCCTTAGGATGCATCACTGTGAACAAAGCTAGTGGAGGTTATGGAATTCCAGTCAATCTATTTTAAATCCTAAAAGATGAGTCTATAAAAGAGCTGCACTCAATATGACAGCAAATTTGGAAAACTAAGCAGTGGCCACAGGACTGGAAAAGATCAATTTTAATTCCATTCCCAAAGAAAGGCAGTGCCAAAGAATGTTCAAACTATTACACGATTGTACTTATATCACATGCTAGCAAAGTAATGCTCACAATTCTCCAAGCTAGCCTTCAATAGTAAATGAACTGAGAATACCCAGATGTTCAAGCTGGATTTAGAAAAGGCAGAGGAACCAGAGATCAAATTACCAATACCGATTGGATCATAGAAAAAGCAAGAGATTTCCAGAACAACACCTATTTTTGCTTCATTGACTACACTAAAGCTACGGAAACAACAAACTGTGGAAAATTCTTCACAACTGTGGAAAATTCTTCAAAAAATGGGAATATCAGACTGTCTTACCTACCTCCTTAGAAATTTTTATGCAGATCAAGAAGCAACAGTTAGCAGTGGACATGAAACAAAGAATTGGTTTCAAATTGGGAAAGAAGTATGTCAAGACTGTATAATGTCACCTTGCTTATTTAGCTCTTATGCAGAGTACATCATGTGAAAGGCTGGGCCAGATGAAGCAAAGCTGGAATAAAGATTGCTGTGACATATATCAATAACCACAGATACGCAGATGACACCACCCTTCTGCCAGAAAGTGAAGAGAAACTAAAAAACCTCTTGATGATGGTTAAATAGGAGAGTGAAAAAGCTGGCTTAAAACTCAAAATTCAAGAAACAAAGATGATGGCATCCTGTCCCATCACTTCATGGTAAATAGATGGGAAAGAACAGAAACAGTGACACACTTTATTTTCTTGGGGTCTAAAATCACTGCAGATGGTGACTGTAGCCATGAAATTAAAAGATGCTTGCTCCTTGGAAGAAAAGCTATGACCAATCTAGACAACATATTAAAAAGCAGAGATATTACTTTGCTGACCAAGGTCTGTCTAGTCAATGCTATGGTTTTTCCAGTAGTCATGTATGGATGTGAGAGTTGGACTATAAAGGAAACTGAACACCAAAGAATTGATGCTTTTGAGCTGTGGTCTTGGAGAAGACTCTTGAGAGCCCCTTGCACTGCAAGGAGTTCAAACTAGTCCATCCTAAAGGAAATCAGTCCTGAATATTCATTGGAAGGACTGATGCTGAAGCTCCAATAATTTGGCTACCTGTTGCAAAGAACTGACTCATTAGAAAAGGCCTCGATGATGGAAAAGATTAAAGGCAGGAGGAGAAGGGGATGACAGAGGATGAGATAGTGGATAGCATCACTGACGCAATGGACATGAATTTGAGCAAACTCTGGGAGAAGGTGAAGGACAGTGAAGCCTCATGTGCTGCAGTCTATGGGGTTGCAAAGTGTTGGACATGGCTGAGCAACTGAACAACAACTTTTTTTTTTTTTTTTTTAATATAGCCGAGAGAGCTTCCCAGTTGGTTCAGAGGTAGAGAACATGCTTGCCCATGCAGGAGACTCTAGTTTAATCCCTGGATCAGGAAGATCCCTTGCTGAAGGAAATGACAACCCACTGCAGTATTCTTGCCTAGGAAATCATGGACAGAGAAGAGTGACCGACTGCAGTCCATGTGTTCACAAAAGAGATGGACATGACCTAGAGACTAAAACACAAACCATCTCACAAACTGTGTGAACAAGATAATATCTAAAGAAAAAACACAAGAAGTCGACAAGTCTGCACACAAGCCTGCACACCATGGGAGATAGTGAGGACTATGACTCCTTATCCCAATGATTAACAGAAATCACTCCCTTTTTCCTTTTAAAAACTTCCATGACTGAACAGAATCTTCAGAGATGGTTTTGGGGTCAGCTTAGTCCACCATCTCCCCAAATTGCTAGCATTCTGATTAAAAATAACTTTCACCTCTACTAACATTTCTCTCTTACACACAGATATTGATTTTTAAGCAGCAACAAATGGACTCGTTTTTTTTTTTTTTTTTCAAATTCTTTTTTTTTTGTATTGTAACATTTTATTTTATTTTTAATTTTATTTTATTTTTAAACTTTACATAATTGTATTAGTTTTGCCAAATATCAAAATGAATCTGCCACAGGTATACATGTGTTCCCCATCCTGAACTCTCCTCCCTCCTCCCTCCCCATACCATCCCTCTGGGTCGTCCCAGTGCACTAGCCCCAAGCATCCAGTATCGTGCATCGAACCTGGACTGGCAACTCGTTTCATACATGATATTTTACATGTTTCAATGCCATTCTCTGAAATCTTCCCACCCTCTCCCTCTCCCACAGAGTGGACTCAAGTTTTGTAACACCATATATTTATTTCTGTATATGAAAGTCTATACCCCAACTTAAAGTAACCTAGTGTTAGAGCTTCAAATAGCCTTAGAAATAATCTATTAAAGCCAAATCAATTTAGAGATAAATAAAATGTCCAGATAATATAGTTCAATGTCCAACAGTTAAAATGTACATAATGTACACAGTAAGTGCTTCAAACCTATTGTTGAAGTTTTGCATTTCTCTGATAGACTTTAAGAAGGCAAATCTAAGTTCTATACTGAGCATGAGAAATGCAATGGAGATAGAAGGACATGTCTGTCAGATCTTTGAAGGCTAAATTTTCTTCACTTTATTTTCATTAAACCACTAAGGTTGGGGTGACCTTTTATTGGAGTGCCTCATACTTATATGAGAAAGTTCAAAATCAGCATAATGACTGAGCTTAGAAAGTGTTCTGATCATAACAAAACAAAATTTAGAGAATGGAAAAGTAAGTAAAGTAGCAGAATAATATTGGGGATGCACATCCCAAGTCACTTTAAAATGCATTTAAGTTATTCAAGCAGCACAACACAATTTTCAATTGGAAGACATTTGATATAAGAAATTGAGATACTACTGCACGCATAATAAAAGATTTTGCATAGATCTGTTTATCCTTAGGTACTCCTTCCTAATTCCTTTGCAATATATATTTTCATAGTATATTTGAGTTAAAATTTGAATAATAAAGGCTTGCTGAAGTTACTCACCTGTCAAAGCCGTGACATTGGAATGGAACTTATTTATATGGGAATCTAGCCTTTGACTGATTTTATATGATAAAATTATTGAAAATTCCATCAAATTTTGTCAGGAAATTCAACGGCCAGTTACAGCTACTTCATTTTTGTTCTTAATAACTGAGGATAAAAACATTTCCCATTAGGGATTTTCTAGTAAATATTAATAAAAGTAATTAATATCTCTATGAATAGCATGTAATAACTACAAATTGGTATGAAAATATTAACTGGTCTCACACTATTTGAAACATAGAATCAGAACTATATATAAAATATTAAATAAAATCCCTGCTCTTAAGAAACTTAAATTCTCATGACAGTTAAGTAAAACTACAATTATAATATGATGTGTGATACAGTGGAACTTCAAAAAGGGGCCACTGAATGAAGTTTTAGGGTATAGAAATTTTGTTAGAAGCTAGGATTCCATTTTGTGATGAAATATCTGAAGATATTAGCTAAATGAAAAATCGGAAGAATATTCTGTGGAGAAGGGCAATAATAGGGAAGGACAAGCCAGACCTGAAAACAAAAGAGAGATGTCTGTGTCAGCTTAGGAGTTTGCATTTGATTTTGAATGGTTTTAGGTACGTTGTTGTTCAGTCACTGAGTTGTGTCTGACTTGCGACCATATGAACTGTAACCCTATGGACTGCATGCTGCAGGCTGTCAGGCTTCCCTGTCCTTCATTATCTCCTGAAGTTTGCTCAAACTCATGCCCATTGAGTCAGTTATGTCATCCAACCATTTCATCCTCTGTCACTCCCTTCTTCTCTTGCCCTCAATCTTTCCCAGTGTCGGAGTCTTCCAATGAGTTGGCTCTTCACATAGGGGGCCAAAGTATTAGAGCTTCAGCTTCAACGTCAGTCCTTCCAATGAAGGTATGTTAAACTATATATATATATATATATATATATATTTGAAAGTTTGTTCTTGCTGTGTTACAGGGAATAGGGAATTCCAGGAAGGAAAGATTGGAGATTTGTGGGAAATTTTGCAGTAATTTAGAAAAGGGATATTGCTGAATTAGTTGTATAGAAAACAGGGTACAAAAATTTTGAGAATGAACAAGGAAGATACTGACAACAAATGGGAGTAGACTTTCTCCAATATTGGAGATAACACAGAAGATCAAAATCTTAGAGGATGGAGGAGGAGACACATTCAATCAAATCTGTTAGTGGAATAACCAGGTTGGGGTTGGCAGTAAACAGTGAACCACAGGCAAAAGAAGGTGAACTGGGCAAGTATATTCATTTAGTGAATGATGATCTCAGAGACATTTAAATCATCAACAAAGAGTGAGTAAAGTAAAAGAGCTTCTGAAGACTTCATGGAAAACAAAAATATTTAGATACAGCATATGGGAAAGTGGTGAAGTCCTCAAATATCTTACCCTTGGCAATGGAAACATACAATGACTAGAAACAGATATTATACTAATCACTGTTGAGAGCCACTGTTACTGACATCTCCTATGTAAAGTTTTTTTTTTTGTTTGTTTGTTTGTTTCTATTTATGTGCTACCCTCAGAAGAGTCAGTAGCTTGAACTAGAAAAGGCAGTGTGATTGTTTTATATACTTTTGAACAAGCATTATTGTGCCAGAGGCTTCCTTGATGGCTCAGTGGTAAAGAATCCTCCTGCTAATGCAGGAGATTCAAGAGATGTGGGTCAGGAAAACCCACTGGAGAAGGAAATGACAACCCACTTGAGTATTCCTGCCTGGAAAAACCCCATGGACAGGAGCCTAGCCGGCTTACAGTCCACGAGGTTGCAAAGAGTGGGACACAACTTAGCGACTGAATAATAACAACAATTGCAAGAAGATGACAAGAAGTCTACGTGTTGAGAATCTAGACCAGAAGATAATTGAAATGTTGACTACATGCCAGGGACCAGCCCTGGCTGATCCAGGGTATTCAAAGCGGGGACGGTGTCAGCGACCTATTTATTTAAATATTTTATCAAAGATATAAAGAGTAATAGGAGGAGGATAGCTCAGTAGGAAAATTCAGTGGAGAAAAGAGGCTGAGTAGCTTGATTTACGTGGGAGACCAATAAAACTTCAAGACAAGAAGTTTGCACCACTTACGTAGGCCGCAGGCGTCCTTCCATTCTCCCGAAGGAGAGGAGACACTGAGGCCTCCCTGGTCGGATCTTAGAAGCCCAGGCATAATTAGCAAGCATGGCCGGTTCCGCGCTCCAGATGGAGACTCAGCCAGAATTTGGGAGAGAGAGCGACATGGGGAGACCAAGTTTCGGTGAACAAGGCCCGCACTTTATTTTCCAAAGTAGTTTTTATACCTTAAGTTGTGCATAGAGGATAATGGGGGAAGGGGTGGAGTCATGCAAGGACAGCAGTTCCTGGTCCTAATCGAAGCCAGGCTTTCAAACTTATCATATGCAAAAGTTCAGGTGAATTACATCATCTTCTGGTCAGGAGGCCTGTTAACATTTTAAGAAACTTTATCTTTCTCTAAAGGTGATTTTTCCAAAGTCAGGCACCAGCCTCCAAAAAATCATTGGACAAAGCTGCATTCCTATAGGGCAAAGGTGAGGTGGGCTCAATCAAGAAAAGAATTAACTCAAGGGTCCAAGGTTACAAACATTGAGCTACTACTTACATTTCTATACACCCATTATATCAATCAATACACTGCCAAGGACACAGTAGGTAAGGAGTATGGAGACTTAGCAGCAAACATTGTCTCAATAAGTGAAAAACCCTTCACCAATACAATTTCTAATCAATCTTTTAACTACTCAAAGGAATCTGTGTTTAGACAGTTTAGAACATCTCCTGCCTCTCACAGTTGGGAGGCTCTGAACAATCACATGTGGCCGGAAAAACCTATTCAGGCAGGCTAGAGGATTTCCAAAGGAGTTTGTAGGTTAAACACTGTCACACACAGGAATTATTAACTGGAGCTGTAAGCTAACTCTTTTTTCAGAGAGAGGTAGTGGGGGACAGCCCCTGGTAAAGTCAGAGGTGTAGGTGAAAGCACAAAGCAGAAAGTAGGCAAACTCTGGTGATGGGGGTAGATGCTCGAGAATTTCCAGGGGGACTCCTGAAGCTCGATCCCGCCTTTGCGTATGCCGAGCCTCCTTCCTCATGACCTTTGCCACGGGCGGAGCTCGCTCCCCGCAACTACAGATTTTTGTCAAGAGGTAAAAGTCATAGAGAATAGACTTATGGACATGGGGAGGGGGGATGGGAGGATGAGCTGTATGTATAGAAAGAGTAACATGGAAACTTACATTACCATATGTAAAATAGATAGCCAATGGATATTTGCTGTATGGCTCAGGAAACTCAAACAGGGGCTCTGTATCAACCTAGAGGGGTGGTATGGGAGGGAGTTTCAAAAGGGAGGGGATATGTATACGTATTGATGATTCATGTTGAGTTTGACAGAAAACAGAAAAATTCTGTAAAGCAATTATCCTTCAATTAAAAATAAATTAATTTACCCTCCCCCCAATAAAAAAGGAGATGATCAACGACTTGGGTAGTGAGGTTGAGATAAAATAGCACATTGTCAGTACGGAGGTTTGGATGAGTTCAAAGAATACAAACAATAGAAAATGATATATGCCTTACTGTAATATTGGGCATTTTCACTGGGATATAAGGAGTGTCAACAAGGCTGAACAGAGAAGTTCATGATTGTGAAATTTTAATAGAATTAGCATTCCCCTAGCTTATTCTGTGTAATATCAGTTAGGTGGGTTGTTATTAAGTATTATGAAAAAGAAATGTTTAGTAGCCTAAGTAATGTTAAATTAATTTTAAATAACCACTCAGGAATTGTTTGAACTTTTAATATTTGACTTTTTGGTATGAGCTTCCAAAATTATTTGGCTTTTGTATACATTTTAGCTAAATACGTTATAGTGATAATGGTCTATGAAGCTTATTTTGAGAAATACCAAAGTAGATAATATAGGTCAGGTATCAGTGTGATGCCTGGAATAATACATCTTCAATAATTGCTGCTTTTAAAATCAGTAGCATATTTTGATCTGACCTTCTTTTACATAATCCCATAGACTCATAAAGACAATATTAGAAACTGGCTGTTTTACAGTTCCCATCACGCTTTCATTGTCTTGTATATTATTGAACTTAAGAAGTGCTTCATGTGTAATTCAGCTGTGGTGACTGAAGTGAAAATAGGGGGCAGAGATATGCATTCAATGAAATTTTGGCATTTAAAAGCAGAAGGAAATAACTTTAAGTTAATGTCCATAAAATGTGTCCAGTTAATGTATACATGTATACACCAGGGCCACTGTATAAAGGACCAGCACAGCTGACACTCTAGGAGAAGTATTAACAGCATACACTGGGTTTGCTCAAAGTCTTTAATATATTTTAGAATAGATCTGAGATAGGTGATACTTGATCATGCTCCCTCTGGCCTCATCCTCAACCTCCAATCACAAAAATAAAAAAATATTTCTTTTTTTTGTCATTAATATCTCCCACTTTTTATATTCTAACAATTCTTCATGTCAGTCTCATATCTAGCACTGATGAAGGATGCTATAAACTAGGGCAATACTGAAATATCTTGGATTTCTAAAATGAACTTCTTTTTAATCTCCTCATTTTTATGATTTCTCTCCCCAGCCTTTTCTTTCTACAACACAGTGTGATATTTTTAAAGGATACATTTTAGTGTTTAAAGGGTTTCCATGGCTTTGCTTTACTCATAAGATTAACTCTCAAATCATTAATATGTTGTATATAAGCATGACTAGACTACTACTGGAGTTTCATTCCCACACATTTCATCTCCCATGCAGTCCCACAAGAAGATGAAAGACAGGAAGATCTTAAGCCTTTTTTTTTTTTTAAACAAATTTATTTATTTTTATTTATTTAATTTTAATTTTATTTTATTTTCAAACTTTTCAAAATTGTATTAGTTTTGCCAAATATCGAAATGAATCCGCCACAAGTATACATGTGTTCCCCATCCTGAACCGTCATCCCTCCTTCCTCCCCATACCATCCCTCTGGGTCGTCCCAGTGCACCAACCCCAAGCATCCAGTATCATGCGTCGAACCTGGACTGGCGACTCGTTTCATACATGATATTATACACGTTTAAATGCCATTCTCTCAAATCTTCCCACCCTTTCCCTCTCCAACAGAGTCCATAAGACTGTTCTATACATCAGTGTCTCTTTTGCTGTCTTGTACACAGGGTTACTGTTACCATCTTTCTAAATTCCATATATATGCGTTAGTATACTGTATTGGTGTTTTTCTTTCTGGCTTACTTCACTCTGTATAATAGGCTCCAGTTTCATTCACCTCATTAGAACTGATTCAAATGTATTCTTTTTAATGGCTGAGTAATACTCCATTGTGTATATGTACCACTGCTTTCTCATCCATTCATCTGCTGATGGACCTCTAGGTTACTTCCATGTCCTGGCAATTGTAAACAGTGCTGCAATGAACACTGGGGTACACGTGTCTCTTTCCCTTCTGGTTTCCTCAGTGTGTATGCCCAGCAGTGGGATTGCTGGGTCATAAGGCAGTTCTATTTCCAGTTTTTTAAGGAATCTCCACACTGTTCTCCATAGTGGCTGTACTAGTTTGCATTCCCACCAACAGTGTAAGAGGGTTCCCTTTTCTCCACACCCTCTCCAGCATTTATTGCTTGTAGGCTTTTGGATCACAGCCATTCTGACTGGTGTGAAATGGTACCTCATAGTGGTTTTGATTTGCATTTCTCTGGTAATGAGTGATGTTGAGCATCTTTCCATGCTTTTTTTAATTAGAGGATATTAAAAAATTAAAAAACATATTTTTAATTAGAGGATAATCACTTTACAATACTGTGTGGGTTTCTGTCATATATCAATATGAATCAGCCACAGGTATACATATATTGTCCCTTCTTGAACCTCTCTCCCACCATCAACTCCATTCCACCCCTCTAGGTTGTCACAGAGCACTAGAATTGAGCTCCCTGCATCACACAGAAAATTTCTACTGCCTACCTACCTAATGTTATATATGGTAATTACGTGTTTCAATGCTACCCTCTCAATTCTCTCCACCTTCTCCCTCCTTCACTGTGTCCACAAGTTTATTCTTTATGTTTGAATCTCTTTTGTTGCCCTGCAATAGGTTTATCAGTATTATGTTTCTAAATTCCATATATATGTGTTGATATAAGATGTTTGTTTTTCTATTTCTGATTTACTTCGCTCTGTATAATAGTTTCTAGGTTCATGCACCTCATTAGAACTGACTCAAATTCATTCCTTTTTATAACTGAGTAATATTTCATTGTAAATATGTACCACCACTTTCATTATCCATTCATCTGTTAATGGACATCTAGGTTGCTTCCATGTCCTAGCCATTGTAAATAATGTTGTAATGAACTTTGGAGTACATGAGTCTTTCAATTAAGGTTTCCTCAGGGTGTATGCCCAGTCATGGGATTGACCCATATGATTGGATCATGTGGTAGTTTTATTTTTGTTAAATTTTTTTTTTAAGGAAAACTATGTTCTCCATGGTTGCTGTATCAATTTACATTTCCACCAACAGTGCAAGAGGGTTTCCTTTTCTCAACATCCTCTCCATCATTTTTTTTATTGTTTATATATATACATACATATATATATATATATATATATATATATTTTTTTTTTTTTTTTTGATGGCCATTCTTACCAGTGTGAGGTGATACCTCATTGTAGGTGTTATTCACATTTCTCTAATAGGCAGAAGAACCAAATAGACATTTCTCCAAAGAAGACAAACAGAGGGCTAATAAATACATGAAATGATTTTAAGCCTTTTAATGCACCAGACTCCTTCATTACTCATGACTACTTTACCTATTGTCTTTTCCAGTTAACATTTTCCCTCCCTCTTTTACTCAGTGAACTCCTACTCATTCTTCAGATTTCTATAGAAATTTTATGTCATCAGAAAAGCGTTCTCTAATTTTCTCATATTAATTAGGGTAATAAAAGCTCATATCCCATCCAATTGATCATTTATAGTTATTATTTCTAAATACACCAAATGAATATTTTATTTTATTCTTCTATAATATTGAAATAATTTGAGGACAAGAACCATGTCTCTTTTGAACTTCCTTGTGTTTCCAATACCAAATAAAGTTCATGGGTGTAGAACTGAAGAGCTTCTTAGTAATATATTGCACAGTATTTGATGGATAAATGAATAAATACATATATTTAATTGAGTAAAGTATTATGGCTGGGGTTACTGTCACAAAGAAAATAATATGCTCGCCCTAACCTTTCTCTTTGGGTTTATCACCACTACTTATTGAAAAAGATGGGAGCAAAATGTCATGTAAACCTAAGCAGCAGAATGAATACTAGAAAAAGTTTGTATGGATGGAAATTCCAGACAAGGACCAAGTGAAATATAGATTTAGCAAATTAGTTTATGTTACTGGTTTCTAGTTATCTTTATATAGCACTTTTCTGTGAATAGGATGAGTTTATTTAAAATGATGAGGAAGGTTCTGCAATGTCCACTTGAGTGGGTAAATCTATTTTGTTCACTGAATTAATTACAAAGCTATTTGAAAATGGGGTAAAAAGAGAACATTTGCCCATGTGTTAAATGGCAACCCACACCAGTATTCTTGCCTGGAGAATCCCATGGATGGAGGAGCTTGGTGGGCTACAGTCCCTGGGTTGCAAAGAGTCAGACACGACTGAGCGACTTCACTTTCACTTTCACTTTAATGTCATTGAGAATCAATTATGTTTCTAGACTGTACAAAATACTGGATAATGTGAAGTGTGTGTGTGTGTGTGTGTGTGGCAGCATGCTAAGATATGAGGAAGAGCTCTTATGAAGTAGAAAACACACAATTTTGTAGAAAGTGAGTCTGCTCAGTCATGACTTTCAAAAGTAGAAAGTGATGATTTTCATTCTTGAATCTATTTCATTAGGCTTTCAGGTTTGAATCACTGATAAAATAATTTAAGTTTTATTCATAAAATGCATTTGCTATATATGACTTTTATGTCCTGTGTACCTTTTAGATAATGAAAAATATACTGAAATTCATGTTAGAAATACCTATCATTTCCTAAAATGATTTATTGTCCCTGAAAAATAAACTATAATACTATCAAGTAGCACTTACTGTGAACTTATTAAGTCCTCACATCAACTCAATAAATTAGGATTTCTATTATGTCTATTATATAGATGAGGAAACTGAGACTTAAGGAAATTATGTGACTGTTTAAGCCTCCACAGTTAATACATAAAGGAGTTGGAGATTCAATTTGAAAAGACTGATTTCAAATAATCCTTCCTATAGATTGTGGGAACTGAAGCTCAGACATTTTCCAAAACATTCATAATATCAGCAAGCTTGTACACTGCTTAAGTACTATGTTAAGCTTAAGCACTATGTTAAGCACTAGGAATTCTAACTTCTCAAAAGGGGCTCATCTCCATCCCCATGGAAAAGAAATGCAAAAAAGCAAAATGGCTGCCTGGGAAGGACTTACAAATAGCTGTGGAAAGAAGAGAAGTGAAAAACAAAGGAGAAAAGGAAAGATATAAGCATCTGAATGCAGAGTTCCAAAGAATAGCAAGAAGAGATAAGAAAGCATTCCTCAGTGATCTATGCAAAGAAATAGAGGAAAACAACAGAATGGGAAAGACTAGAGATCTCTTCAAGAAAGTCAGAGATTTCAAGGGAACATTTCATGCAAAGATGGGCTCAATAAAGGACAGAAATGGTATGGACCTAACAGAAGCAGAAGATATTAAGAATAGGTGGCAGGAATACACAAAAGAACTGTGCAAAAAAGATCTACACGACCCAGATAATCATGATGGTGTGATCACTGACCTAGAGCCAGACATCCTGGAATGTGAAGTCAAGTGGGCCTTAAAAAGCATCACTATGAACAAAGCTAGTGGAGGTGATGGAATTCCAGTTGAGCTATTTCAAATCCTGAAAGATGATGCTGTGAAAGTGCTGCACTCAATTTGCCAGCAAATATGGAAAACTCAGCAGTGGCCATAGGACTGGAAAAAGTCAGTTTTCATTCCAATCTCAAAGAAAGGCAATGCCAAAGAATGCTCAAACTACCACACAATTGCACTCATCTCACAAGCTAGTAAAGTAATGCTCAAAATTCTCCAAGCCAGGCTTCAGCAATATGTGAACCGTGAACTTCCTGATGTTCAAGCTGGTTTTAGAAAAGGCAGAGGAACCAGAGATCAAATTGCCAACATCCGCTCGATCATGGAAAGGCAAGAGAGTTCCAGAAAAACATCTATTTCTGCTTTATTGACTATGCCAAAGCCTTTGACTGTGTGGATCACAATAAACTGTGGAAAATTCTGAAAGAGATGGGAATACCAGACCACCTCACCTGCCTCTTGAGAAATCTGTATGCGGGTCAGGAAGCAACAGTTAGAACTGGACATGGAACAGACTGGTTCCAAATAGGAAAAGTAGTACGTCAAGGCTGTATATTGTCACCCTGCTTATTTAAATGATATGCAGAGTACATCATGAGAAACTCTGGACTGGAAGAAGCACAAGCTGGAATCAAGATTGCCAGGAGGAATATCAATAACCTCAGCTATGCAGATGACACCACCCTTATGGCAGAAAGTGAAGAGGAACTAAAAAGCCTGTTCATCACAGTGAAAGTGCAGAGTGAAAAAGTTTGCTTAAAGCTCAACATTCAGAAAATGAAGATCATGGCATCCAGTCCCATCACTTCATGGGAAATAGATGGGGAAACAGTGGAAACAGTGTCAGAGTTTATTTTTTGGGGCTCCAAAATCACTGCAGATGGTGACTGTGGCCATGAAATTAAAAGACGCTTACTCCTTGGAAGGAAAGTTATGACCAAACTAGATAGCATATTGAAAAGCAGAGACATTACTTTGCCAACAAAGGTCCATCTAGTCAAGGCCAAAGTTTTTCCTGTGGTCATGTATGGATGTGCGAGTTGGACTGTGAAGAAGGCTGAGCGCCAAAGAATTGATGCTTTTGAACTGTGGTGTTGGAGAAGACTCAGAAGACTCTTGAGAGTCCCTTGGACTGCAAGGAGATCCAACCAGTCCATTCTGAAGGAGGTCAGCCCTGGGATTTCTCTGGAAGGAATGATGCTAAAGCCGAAACTCCAGTACTTTGGCCACCTCATGCAAAGAGTTGACTCATTGGAAAAGACTCCGATGCTGCGAGGGATTGGGGGCAGGTGGAGCAGGGGACGACAGAGGATGAGATGAATGGATGGCATCACTGACTCGATGGACGTGAGTCTGAGTGAACTCCGGGAGTTTGTGATGGATAGGGAGGCCTGGCATGCTGCAATTCATGGGGTCGCAAAGAGTCAGACATGACTGAGCGACTGAACTGAACTGAAGAAAGGAGTATTCAGGTAAAGAGATAAGTATGGATCTTTAAGGCAAAGGGAGCAAAATGAAAGAAAACATGAGAAACAGTGTGGTATATTGAGGAATGAAAGTAGTTCACTTAAGCTATAAAAAAAGAGGAGAAGACTCTTGAGAATCCCTTGGACTGCAAGGAGATCCAACCAGTCAATCCTAAAGGAAATTATCCCTGAATATTCATTGGAAGAACTGATGCTGAAGTTAAACCTTCAGTATTTTGTCCACCTGATGCAAAGAGTCTCAGTTCAGTTCAGTCACTCACACGTGTCCGACTCTTTGCGACCCCATGAATCGCAGCACGCCAGGCCTCCCTGTCCATCATCAACTTCCGGAGTTCACTCAAACTCATGTCCATCAAGTCGGTGATGCCATCTAGCCATCTCATCCTCTGTCATCTCCTTCTCCTCCTTCCCCCAATCCCTCCCAGTATCAAAGTGTTTTCCAATAAGTCAGCTCTTTGCAGGAGGTGGCCAAAGTACTGGAGTTTCAAGCTTTAGCATCATTCCTTCCAAAGAACACCCAGGACTGAGCCTACTCATTAGAAAAAACCCTGATGCTGGGGAAGATTGAAGGCAGGAGGAGAAGAGGACAACAGAGGACGAGATGGTTGGATGGCATCAATGACTCAATGGACATGAGTTTGAGCAAGCTCTGGGAGATGGTTAAGGACAAGAAAGACTTGTATGCTGCAGTCCATGGGGTTGCAAAGAGTTGGACACAACTGACTGACTGAAGAATAGCAACATAATTCAGGAAGTGATTAGTGAGTGCTACAATTGATAATCAGTTCAGTTCAAGTAATATAGTTGTCAAAACTTAAACTCCCTTATACTACATGCAAGCAAATGAATTTGGATTTTATTCCAAGGACAATAGGAGATTTAGCATACATATATATTTTAAATTTTCAACCATCAATTTGAAGAATTATGTGTGTGTGTGTGTATATATAGATATAGATATAATTTAGGAGGTCTATTTCTATGCTATCAGGATAAATCATGCAATAAGAAATTGTTTTCATATGTTCCTATGAAAAGTTTTGAGAGTTTTGATAATAAAAGCCAAAATAGTGTGAAAAATAATAGAAGTCTTTTTTGGGAAACACTCAGAAACTCAATGCTGGGAAAGACTGAAGGCAGGAGGAAGAGAAGACAACAGAGAATTACATGGTTGGATGGCATCACCAACTCGATGGGCATGAGTTTGAGCAAGCTGCAGGAGTTGGTGATGGATAGTGAAGCCTGACGTGCTGCGGTCCATGCGGTTGCAAAGATTTGGACACAACTGAATGACTGAACTGTACTGAACTGAAGAAACTTGTAGTTAATTATATTAGAACTTAATTGGTGAGGGTTTTCTTGGGGATAAAAACATCATTTTATCAACTTATTTGCATTTATTAACATATTCAGATTGATGCATGTATTTTAAAAAATTTTAAATAATAGTTGGAAACTCATCTAAAACATTCTTCTAATCAGTTATTGTCATTTTTTGATTTTGTTAACCATTTGATAGCTGAAGATAATTTAGGTGTTGTCTAACTTTTCCAGGCTACCCCAAAACTTTGTTGTGTCTCCTGAGAAATCTATTTGTTCATAAAAAAATGACTTTAATTTTTGCAATATTTAGATAAACCTTTGAACAAATACATGTAGAATGATGCTGATAAACTAAGGTTCATAAATATTCACCAATTCTGAACCAATCATCTCCTTCCAGAAACATGCAATATCATTCAAAGATGTCTGTTTTGCCATCTCTGTATTTCATCAATATCTTGCTATCTGCATAACGGCCAGGAGAGGAATTCAATTACTCTGCTAGCCATGGCTTGATTTCTGATTTCTGTGGAGCTCAAGCTTTACCAGACAAACCTTATTTATTTTGTTGGGCATAATACAGCATAGGATAAGCTCTTATTTTCTTCCTGGAGTTGCAAACTCCAGAAAGTTGAAGTGAATTTATTGTAGAGATCTGACATTTCTTCAAAATTAATATATTTTCAGTTTAATTTTGTCGTTCATTAGTACGTGCTTGAAATGCCTGTTCAGTTCAGTTCAGTTCAGTCGCTCAGTAGTGTCCGACTCTTTGCGACCCCATGAATTGCAGCATGCCAGGCCTCCCTGTCCATCACCAACTCCTGGAGTTCACTCAGACTCACGTCCATCGAGTCTATATTGCCATCCAGCCATCTCATCCTCTGTCATCCCCTTCTCCTTCTGCCCCCAATCACTCCCAGCATCAGTCTTTTCCAATGAGTTAACTCTTTGCATGAGGTGGCCAAAGTACTGGAGTTTCAGCTTTAGCATTATTCCTTCCAAAGAACACCCAGCTGCCCCCTTATTGTGGTTCCCAGATTTAAGTTAAGTTTGCATTGCCTGGTTTTGGTTTAGTTGCTAAGCTGTGTTTGGCCCATTGAAACTCCATGGACTGTAGCCCACCAAGCTCCTGTATCCATGGTATTTCCTAGGTAAGAATACTAGAGTGAGGTGCCATCTTCTTTTCCATTGCATTGCTTAGTGTTTGCTAAAGAGTGAATGCCTTATGCCTTGCTAATTTTATTTTTTTATTTTAGTTTACTTAATTAAACATAACAGCAATACTTTAGATGAGCAACCTTAGTGGTCTAAGATACCAAGGATAGAGAAAGGTGAATATTAAAGTTCTCAGATGACATTTAGGTTTTAACCTTGAGCACTCAACTGTAATTTAAATATATTTCCAAATATCTCAAGAGCAAAATTATTTCAAAAACTGATATTAGCCTGTATGCAAATACTGGGAAAATATCTTTTCATAGTCAATTTATGTATTAAAATATTCTTGTTTAGGGTTTTTTTTTTTTCAAAAAAAAAAGCAGATGTCAAAAACTGCACTCTCTTATAGATTAAATTTTCAAGTGAAAATAGCTTAAATTTTATTATAACTATCTGTAAGTTTCTTTTTTTTTCTGTTTTATGATCTGAGATCATGTTTGTTTTACTTTGTTTATTTTTCAATTTGAGGAAAATTGCTTTAAAATGCTGTGCTCTTTTCTGCCATACAACAACCATAATATATATCTCCTCCTTCTTAAGTCTCCCTTCCTTCCCCTCATCCCACTCCTCTAGTTCAGCAGAAGTCCAGTCTGGCACTCTGTGATGTAAGTCTGCATTTTGGAAGTTATTTTTTATCAGCATGATTTGATTAATCATTAATATTTTATTATTATTAAATATAATAAGAAAAATTAGTTTTGATGAAATTTTTAACGTTTTAATCTAAGAAACTTAATATCTGAGACACATCAAGGTGAAATAAGACATATCTTTCCATAATTGCACCAGGAAATTGGTTGAATGACTTACTTTGAAAATAATTTTATTCTTTTATATTTATACACAAAACCAATATTGATGCTAGAAGAGAGAATAAAGGTTTTCAAGCCATCAAACCTAGCCATCTTATATGAATAAACAAGGAGCCACTGTATACCTAAGAGAATAATGAATGGAATTAAGAAAAACAAAATTTTGTCAAATCCTAAATATACTTGAAATACAAATAGTCGATTTGTTTAACTAAAACTAAAAATGAAAAGGCAGCAAAATAGTAAATACATGATGTAAATAGTGTTTTAATATAAAAGGGGACAAATATGATAGAGAAGTGCACTTCTTATTAGATACATGTTACTTGTAATGAACTAGGTTAGTAGATTGAGTGGTTCGTAAATTGAGTGGTTTGTTCACTAAACTTCATTAAATTATTAAGAAAAGCTTTTGATTCTTACCTCAGATAAGAAGATAAAAACAACAACAACAGTAAAAACTTTGTGCTAACCCTTATAACAAGGAAGAAGCTTGCTGGAATACAATTTAATAACTTTCTGGAACACATTAGTGAACTGACCTCATGTCTTTTAACTAAACCAAGATCTGGAAGAGCCAGGCATCTGTACAGAGAGATACAGTAGGAACATCTTGAATTGAGCAAATGTTGCTGTTGGACATGGAATAAGTTAATAAGAATTCTTCTGCCTTATTGACTATGCCAAAGCCTTTGACTGTGTGAATCACAATAAACTATGGAAAATTCTGAAAGAGAAGGAAATACCAGACCACCTGACCTGCCTCTTGAGAAATCTGTATGCAGGTCAGGAAGCAACAGTTAGAACTGGACATGGAACAACAGACTGGTTCCAAATAGGAAAAGGAGTACATCAAGGCTGTATATTGTCACCCTGCTAATTTAATTTATATGCAGAGTACATCATGAGAAATTCTGGGCTGGATGAAGCACAAGGTAGAATCAAAATTTCTGGGAGAAATATCAATAACCACAGATGACACCATCCTTATGGCTGTAAGTGAAGAACTAAAGAGCCTCTTGATGAAAGAGGAGAGTGAAAAAGTTGGCTTAAAACTCAACATTCAGTAAACTAAGATTATGATGTCTGGTCCCATCATTTCATGGCAAATAGATGGGGAAACAGTGGAAACAGTGGCAGACTTTATTTTCTTGTGCTCCAAAATCACTGCAGATGGTGATTGCAGCCATGAAATAAAAAGATGCTCACTCCTTGGAAGAAAAGTTATGACCAACCTAGACTGCATATTAAAAAGCAGAGACATTGCTTTGTCGACAAAGGTCCATCTAGTCAAGGTTATGGTATTTCCAGTAGTCATGCATGGATGTGAGAGTTGGACTATAAAGACAGCTGAGTGCCAGAGAACTGATGCTTTTGAACTGTGGTGTTGGAGAAGACTCTTGAGAGTCCTTTGGACTGCAAGGACATCCAACCAGTCCACCCTAAAGGAGATCAGTCCTGAGTGTTCATTGGAAGGACTGATGTTGAAGCTGAAATCCCAGTACTTTGGCCACCTGATGCGAAGAGCTGACTCATTAGAAAAGACCCTGATGCTGGGAAAGACTGAGGGCAGGAGGAGAAGGGGATGTCAGAGGAGAGAGATGGCTGAATTGCATCACTGACTCAATGGACATGAGTTTGAGTAAATTCTAGGAGTTGGTGATGGACAGGGAGGCCTGGTGTGCTGCAGTTCATGGGGTCGCAAAGCATCGGACATGACTGAGAGACTGAACTGAACTTAACTGAATAAGAATTGAGCTGAAATGTCTTTTTGTTGTTGTTGTTGTTATAAGCCAAGTATGGACTATGTGAAAGTGTAAATCCCTCTTGGATTACAGATTTAGAAAATGTTTGGACCAGTTATAGACTTTCTCTATGAGTTTAATGAGTTTCTTACAAGGAAGGCTGGGGAGAATCCTGAGAAGTCTTTCCTTGTGATCCTGGCTACAGGACTGGGGTAGCTTAAGGTACTGACACTTTGCTGAGACCTACCTCATATTTCTTCTCCATAAAACAAAAATCTTGCACTCCAGGTAAAAGGATAATGACCATTGGCTTTTTAGGAAACTGTGTAACCCTTGATACTGGAGAAAGAGTAAAGGAGCAAAAAATAAATTCTGTGTCTCAGAGGAGATACAGAAATAGTTCTAACACTATCATTACAAGTGGAAAAGAGGCAAAGTGATTATTTCCACCATGCTCCTGGGAACTTTGGACACTCTGCCTGCATAGGATGGAGACTGTTAGAACATCAGAAGAGAGTTTTTCTCATTGATTTCCACTTCCAAAATGATAAGAATTTGATAAAAATGTAGAGCATAATTAAGAGAGCATCAGGAAATGTATTCTTTTTCAGGTATAATGAAAAATGAAAAATAAATAAAAGTGAACAAATATTGAGAACATAACTTCTGGCCAATCTATACCCTAAACATCAAGAAAAATTTGAAATATGTGGTACACTTGCAACAACAGGCCAGCCCAATTTTGAATTAAATTGACATAAGCCCCAACATTAAAATAACAGCAGAAATAAAGCAACACTAATCTCCATGCATAAGAACTATTTATCTCAGCCTCTACCATTTTACATAACATGTCCATTTTTTGACTAAAAATTAGGGTACATAGGAAAAAACAAGAAGATATTAACTTCAGAAACACAAAACAACTATTAGATCCTACTTATATGACAAAGATGCTGAAAATACATGACAGAAAATTTAAAAAATAATAATATGTTAAATATGTTTGGAGTCAAAACTGAATGGGTAGACAATACATAAAATGAGGTACATAAAATATTTTAAAAAGTAACACAAGTGAAGACTCCTTTGATAAACTCATCAGTTGACTCAACAATCAATGAAAGAGTATGTGACTCTGAAAACAGAGCAATAATAATTAACAAAATACAAACAGAAAATTTTAAAATGTAAAGAAAATAAAGGAATATTACCTCAAGAGAGTTTTGGGAGAACTGTGGGGCAATATCTATTGGGCTAACAATATCTATTGAGCTAACAATATCTATTGTGCTAACATATAAGTAAATGGGCTTTCCTGGTGGCTTGAACAGTAAAGAATCTGCCTGCAATGAAGGATACCTGGGTTTGATGGGTTGGGAAGATCCCCTGGAGAAAGAAAAGGCTATACACTCCAGTATTCTTCCTGGAGAATCCCATAGACAGAGGACCCTGACAGGCTACAGTGCACAGGGTCACAAAGAGTCAGATATGACTGAGTGACTAACACTTTACATTTTCATAAGTGAGCAGAATCTGAAAAGAAGAATGAACAAAATAAATATTTGAAGAAATAATGACTATTTTTTTTAAACATGAGAGTAAACTAAAACAAAAACAAAACATCCAAATATGTCATATTTAATGTGATAAAAATGAAGACAGTGAGTCAGAAAAGAAAACAAACATAATATGCATAAGTACAATGATAAGAATTGGAAATTTATTTTGGGAAACCATGCAATGTATAAAGAAATAGTGACTCTTTTAGAATGAAGAAAGAAAAGAGTAGCCTAGATACTCTTTATAAGAGTAAATTAAATACAAATAAATAAAATATTCTCAACTGTGAATTCTAAACTTAGTGAAATATTCTATAAAAAGGAGACCAAATTTAAAATTCTCACATAAAAACTGTGACAGTTTGCCCTCAGTAGGCCAATTCTGTAAGAAATATTTAAGATTTTTTTGAATAGAAAGAAGTTCTGCCTGATAGAAATAAATAAACTTTTGAAAGCAGAATAAATATAAAATAAAATTCACAAGACTGTTCTACACATCAATGTCTCTTTTGCTGTCTCGTATACAGGGTTATTGTTACCTACTTTCTAAATTCCATATATATGCGTTAGTATACTGTATTGGTGTTTTTCTTTCTGGCTTACTTCACTCTGCACTGGGACGACTCAGAGGGATGGTACGGGGAGGGAGGAGGGAGGAGGGTTCAGAATGGGGAACACATGTATACCTGTGGCAGATTCATGTTGATATATGACAAAACCAATGCAATATTGTAAAGTTAAAAAATAAAAAAAAAATTAAAAATAAAATAAAATTCATTTTTTAGTTTAAATTGCTCTAAAATATAGCTGGGATTTTAAGTTCAGACAATATGATACAGACCTTTTTCTCCTTACTCCTCTCTGCTAAGCACAACTAAAAACCCTGGGAAAAACACAAGAGACAACTAATGAAGAAATGTGAAAGGTGTAAGACAAAGACAAACTTGCTGTAGACTTTAGGATTGGAGTGGCAAGTGGAGTAACAAGATGCTTTATTTACCTCCAACCAAACAGATAGGCTTCCCAGGTGGCTCAGTGGTAATGAATCCACCTGCCAATACAGGAGACACGGGTTTGATCCCTGGGTTCTGAAGATCCCCTGGAGAAGGCAGCCACTTGGAGAATCACTACCCCCTCCAGTATTCTTGCCTGAGTAATCCCATGGACAGAGAAGCCTGGTGGGCTACAGTTCATGGGCTCACAAAAAAGTTGGACATGACTGGGCAACTAAAATAAAAACCAAACAGACAACCCAGACCTAGTGTTTCTGATTTACAGTTTAATAACAGAAGGCAACACAGACAGGTTTTACTTCTCCTTTAGGCCTAACAAGTATCTTTCAACATCAGTTGAACCAGACATCCACCTGCAAAAGGCATCTCTCAGTAGACTTGCCATCAGTAAGTGGCCAGAGGAAGTGTTCTCCTTCCCCTCCATGACTGAGATTCCTTCAAGAGAGATACTGAAGTAGAGTGAAACCTGAAGGAAGAACTCAGCCACAGCAACCTGCTTGGTCTTGGTCTTGGGATATTGTGTGTCTTTTTGTTCCAGGGCTTTGAAACTTTTCTTACCTTGCCAGAGACTTGGTGCATTTCAGAGTCATGGGCAAGGAGACACCAACACAAAATCTGTCTAGCTGAAGAAGTCTCTTTTTCTCCTCAGATCAAAGACTTCTCTCCCTGACTGTAAAACACCCAGAGTCCATCCTTGGGACTTCTTTCTTATCCTCAGGCAGCAACATCAGAAGTAGGAGCCCCAGCAGCACCACATAAGCCAAGCAGACCATTATACAAAGGTTCAGAAAATTAAACTGCCATTGGAACCACAGCCCATAAATATAGGCCAAACCTACATGTTAAATCTAATTAAGCTGAGTGTTAGAATAAATGATTTAAGCTGAAACTAGGGTCAACTAACAAAACAAACAAAATATCTGGGGTCCTTAAAAAAAATCATCCACCTTACTAAGAACAAATAAAATAATAATCTACATGAGAAAAGTTAATCAAATGAAACTAAGACAGATGATTCAGATGTTATTTTCAGCAGTCATCATAAAAATGTTTTAACAAGCAATTAAAATTCTTTTGAAATAAAAGCAGAAAGTTTCAGAAAATTAAAGGAAATTGAATATCAACAAAATGGAGAAAAAAATGACAACTTGGACTTCCTTTGTAGCTGGTTGAATGGAAGTGTTGTTTCTGGCCGGACAGATTTTGTGTTGAGATATATATATATATATATATATATATATAGGCTTTCCTGGTGGCACAGTGAAGAATCTGCTTGCAATGCAGGAGACCCAGGTTTAATTCCTGGGTCAGGAATAAACCTGGAGAAGGCAATGGCTACTCACTACAGTATTTATATATACATATTTGCAGATATAGTTAAGAATACTGACATAAGGCCATCTTCGGTTATATAGATGGGTCTTAAATCTGATGAGAATGGGTTCTTAAAATTGGCAAGATGATAGACACTGGAAGAAAGAGAAGAGGCCATATGAAGACAGAGGCCATGACTAAAGTTGTGAGCTACCCAAAAGGAAGGCCTGAGCTACTAGAAGACCTATAAGCAAGAAAGAGACAAGAATGGATTCTCCCTTACAGCCTTCAGAGGGTACATAGCTTTGCCAGCACTTTGATTTTGAACTTCTGGACTCTAGAACTCTGACAGACTCAATTTCTGTTGGTTTAAGCCACTGCATTTGTGATACTTTGTCATAATAGTCCTATTTGACAATGAATTAGTCAAAACAAAGAAAAATTTTGCTTTACAAAAGACCTCCTTCAGAGGCTGTAAATGCAAAATATAGGTGAGAGAAATATCTCCATATCATATATCTGACAAAGAATTAGTATCTGGAGTATTTAAATGTGATGGGTAATTTTATGTGTTAACTTGGCTGAGCTGAGGGAAGCCATGGTAGCTGGTAAACTAATACTTCAGGGTGTGTCTGTAAGGGTGTTCCCAGCACAGTTAGTCTTTAAATCCACGGACTGAGTAAAGAAGATCACCCCCATCAATGCGGGCTGAATAGAACAAAAAAGTGAAGGACAGATTGGTGGAGTTGGGTGTCCATGTTCACATGCCCTTAGAAATCATTACTCCTGATTCCCAGGTGATTTACACCATTGGCTTCTCTGGTTCTAATACCTTCAAATTTTAATTGGGACTGTATCACTGACTTCCCTGGGCTTCCAGCTTGTAGACAACAGATCATAGAACTTCTCAGCCACCATAATTGTGTGAGCTAATCTCTCACCATAAATTTATTTAAATAAATATTCATACATATTTTCATACAATATTACAGCATGTTTATGGAATCTAAAAACACAGGCATATAAAACTCAATTTTTCAAGGTTGCAAATATACAAGCATACTAGCCTATGACAAGGGTTGGGGTGGGGCAGAGTGAAGATAGTAGAGTTGAAGGGCAAAGAGAAAAAAATTAAGGTGAGAACAAATAATAAATTGAAGTGACTTGAATAGACTGTGTGCTTTGACCTGAATAATAGTGAGCAATTTACATTTGATACTCTTTAAAATTTTTTAAATAATATATATGTACATATCTATCTACATATATCAGATAAGATCACTTGCTCAGTCATGTCCAACTCTTTGCCACCCCATGAATCGCAGCACACCAGGCCTCCCTGTCCATCACCAACTCCTGGAGTTTACTCAGACTCACGTCCATCAAGTCAGTGATGCCATCCAGCCATCTCATACTCTGTCGTCCCCTTCTCCTCCTGCCCCCAATCCCTCCCAGCATCAGAGTCCTTTCCAATGAGTCAACTCTTCACATGAGGTGGCCAAAGTACTGGAGTTTCAGCTTTAGCATCATTCCTTCCAAAGAAATCCCAGGGCTGATCTCCTTCAGAATGGATCTCCTTGCAGTCCAAGGGACTCTCAAGAGTCTTCTCCTGCATCACAGTTGAAAAGCATCAATTCTTCGGTGCTCAGCCTTCTTCACAGTCCAACTCTCACATCCATACATGACCACAGGAAAAATCATAGCCTTGACTAGATGAACCTTTGTTGGCAAAGTAATGTCTCTGCTTTTGAATATGCTATCTAGGTTGGTCATAACTTTCCTTCCAAGGAGTAAGTGTCTTTTAATTTCATGGCTGCAGTCACCATCTGCAGTGATTTTGGAGCCCGAAAAAATAAAGTCTGACACTGTTTCCACTGTTTCCCCATCTATTTCCCATGAAGTGATGAGACCAGATGCCATGATCTTCGTTTTCTGAATGTTGAGCTTTAAGCCAACTTTTTCACTCTCCACTTTCACTTTCATCAAGAGGCTTTTGAGTTCCTCTTCACTTTCTGCCATAAGGGTGGTGTCATCTGCATATCTGAGTTTATTGATATTTCTCCCAGCAATCTTGATTCCAGCTTGTGTTTCTTCCAGTCCAGCATTTCTCATGATGTACTCTGCATATAAGTTATTTGGCAAAACTAATACAACTATGTAAAGTTTAAAAATAAAATAAAATTAAAAAAAATAAGAAAAAAAAAATAAACAGTGTGACAATATACAGCCTTGATGTACTCCTTTTCCTATTTGGAACCAGTCTGTTGTTTCATGTCCAGTTCTAACTGTTGCTTCCTGACCTGCATACAAATTTCTCAAGAGGCAGATCAGGTGGTCTGGTATTCCCATCTCTTTCAGAATTTTCCACAGTTTATTGTGATCCACACAGTCAAAGTCTTTGGCATAGTAAATAAAGCAGAAATAGATGCCTTCTGGAACTCTCTTGCTTTTTTGATGATCCAGCGGATGTTGGCAATTTGATCTCTGGTTCCTCTGCCTTTTCTAAAACCAGCTTGAACATCAGGAAGTTCACGGTTCACATATTGCTGAAGCCTGGCTTGGAGAATTTTGAGCATTACTTTACTAGCGTGTGAGATGAGTGCAATTGTGCGGTAGTTTGAGCATTCTTTGGCATTGCCTTTCTTTGGGCTTGGAATGAAAACTGACCTTTTCCAGTCCCGTGGCCACTGCTGAGTTTTCCAAATTTGCTGGTGGCTGCAACGGGCGCGCTAAGCGCGGCCGAGAGGAGCCACCCCACGTCCGAGGTCAGGGGCAGAAGCTGGGAGGACCCCATGCCCAAAGGGCAGTGGCCAAGAGGAGTTACCCCATGGTCGAGGTCAGGGGCAGTGGCTGAGAGTATCAGACTGTGACGGCGCAGGAATGGTGGCAAGGAGATACCCAGCATCTGAGGTCAGGGGCAGCGACGAGAGGGGTTACCCCACGTCCGAGGTCAGGGGCGGCAGCCGGGAGGAGATACCCCATGCCCCAAGCCAGAGGCCGGGGCAGTGGGTGGGAGGAGCTACCCCACGCCGGAGGCCAGGGACGGTGGCCGAGAGGACCAACGCCACATCCTAGGAGCCGTGGCTGCGCAGGCGCAGGAAGGCCTAGAGGAGCTATCCCGTTGAAGGTTAGGAAGGGCAGCGGTGAGGAGATACCCCTCGTCCAAGGTAAGGAGCAATGGATGCACTTTGCTGGAGCAGCCGTGAAGAGATCTACATATATAGAAACACATAAATATACTCCTATTTGTTCTGTTTCTCTGAAGAACTCTAATGTAATAAAAATTTCCCAAAAGATAACAGTAAAAAAGCAAGCAATTCAATAAGAAATTGGGCTAAAACATAAACAGACATTGAAGTGAAGAGGACATACATTATTAGATGATGAGTAAGCACATGGAAAGAATTGCAATATCATTACCTATCAGATTATATATGCATATTGCTTATGGAATCTGAAAACACAGGCATACAAAACCTGTGGTTTTATATATTTTATATATACACACACACACACACACACACACACACACACACACACACACACATATATATATATATATACACCACAATGAAATATCACTATGTACCCATCAGAGTGGCTGAAATAAAACGTGAATATTGACAACACTAAATGATTATAAGGATGTGAAAAAAATGGATCACCCATATACTGCTGATGGGATTGCAAAATGGTAAAAACATTCTGGAAAACGTTGGCAGTTTCTTGTAAAGTTAAACTTGCAATTACCAAATTAACAAGCAATTGTGTTCATGGACATTTAGCCCAGAAAATGAAAATGTTCACACAACAATCTATACATGAATGCTCATTGCAGGTTTATTTATAACCCAAAGTGGTTTAAAAAAAAAAAAAAAAAGTGCAATATCCTTCAACAGGTGAATGATAAAATAAACTGGCAAAACATACAATGGAATACTACTTAGCAATATAAAAAGAGTGAAATATTGATAAAGAGGAAGCAGATGGATCTCTAGACAATTATGCTAAATGAGAAAAGACAGCCGCTCAAATTTACATATTGTATGGTTCATTTGTAAGACATTTTTGAGATGAGAAAACTTGAGTAAAGAAGAGATTAGTGATTTCCACAATTTTGGAAAATGGAGTAGGAGACAGGAAGGGAACAGTGATGATGGGATCGTTTAATATGTTGTTTAGTATGTTGCCTGTGATGGTGCATATACAAACTTACACCCATTGTAAAACAGTTTAAAACTTACATTACCATATGTAAAATAGATGGCCAATGGGAATTTGCCTTATGGCTCAGGAAACTCAAACAGGGCCTTTGAATCAACCTAGAGGGGTGAGATGGGGAGGGAGATGGGAGCGAGTTTCAAAAGGGAGGGGAATATATGTATACCTATGACTGATTCATGTGGAGGTTTGACAGAAAACAGCAAACTTCTGTAAAGCAATCATCCTTCAATAAAAAATGAATTAAAAAAACTAAATACATGCACACACAGCTTAGTGCAAGTAAAGCTGGTGAAATCTGAACAAGATTTGTGGGCTTTATCAATTCTAGCAAACTCAATTTGATATTATACTATAGTTTTCACAAACCTTAAAATTGATGAAAATGGATAGAGTTCACACAGGATTTATACTCACACTAATTTCAATATAATTTTTATTAAAAATAAAATATTTGAAGATAATTCAAAGAAGTGTAAAATGACTTTTGAAAGATGTTTAATATTATTAGAAATCAAAGAAATGCAAATTAAAACTCTGATAGTGTGTGTGTATATATGTATATATACACAAAGTGAAAGTATTAGTTGTTCAGTCATGCCCAACTCTTTGTGATCCCATGGATTATAGCCTGCCAAGATCCTCTGTCCATGGAATTCTCCAGGCAAGATGGAGTGGGTTGCCATTTCTTTCTCCAGGGGATCTTCTCAAAAGGGTGATTGAACCTGGGTTTCCTGCATTGCAGGAGGAATCTTTACCATCTGAGCCACAAGAGAAGCCTTTGTGACTAGAATTAAGTCTAACAGTAAGGATGTGACACAGCATATATTATTGGCAGAAACATTTCAAGAATTATGCAGTGTTTTCTCATTAAACAAGCCAGAAATTATCAACTGTTTCAGTAATTCTCTGCAAAGACCTGGATTCGATCCCCGGGTTGGGAAGATCCTCTGGAGAAGGAAATGGCAATCCACTCCAGTATTCTTGCTTAGAGAATCCCATAGAAAAAGAAGCCTGAAGGGCTATAGTTCATGGGGTGGCAGAGTCAGACATGACTTAACGATTAACACACACTTCAGTAATTCTCTACTTCTGCTTCCTTTACTCTCCTAAAGCCTTTGTGTGAATCACAACAAACTGTGGAAAATTCTTAAACAGATGGGGAATACCAGACCACTTTACCTGTCTCCTGAAAAAATCTACTTCTGATTTATGACTATGCCAAACACTTTGACTGTTGGATCACAGCAAACTGTCAAAAATTTTAAAGAGATGGGAATACCAGACCACATGACCTGCCTCCTGAGAAATACGTATGCAAGTCAAGAAGCAACAGTTAGAACTGGACATGGAACAATAGACTGGCTCCAAATCGAGAAAGGAGTATGCCAAGGCTGCGTATGGTCAGCGTGCTTATTTAACTTCTATGCAGAGTACGTCATGCTGAATGTCAGGCTGGATGAAGCACAAGTTGGAATCAAGATTGCCGGTTCAAAAACTTCAGATATGAAGATGACACCACCCTTATGGCAGAAAGCAAAGAAGAACTAAGATCCTTTTGATAAAAGTGAAAAAGGAGAGTGAAAAAGCTGGCTTAAAACTCAACATTCAGAAAATTAAGATCACGGCATCCAGTCCAAACACTTCATGGCAAATAGATGGGGAAACAATGGAAACAGTGACACATTTTATTTTCTTGGGGTCCAAAATCACTGCAGGTGGTGACTACAGCCATGAAATAAAAAGACGCTTGCTTGATCCTTGGAAGAACTATGACCAACCAAAACAGCATGTTAAAAAGCAAAAACATTACTTTGCCGGCAAAGTCCATCTAGTCAAAGCTATGTTTTTTCCAGTAGTCTGGATGCATATAAGAGTTGGACTATAAGGAAAGCTGAGCCCTGAAAACTGACCCTTTTGAACTGTGGTGTTGGAGTAGGCTCTTGAGAGTCCCTTGGACTGCAAGGAGATCCAACCAGTCTATTCTAAAGGGAGTCAGTCCTGAATATTCATTGGAAGGACTGATGCTGAAGCTGAAACTCCAATACTTTGGCCACCTGATGCGAAGTTCTGACTCATTGAAAAAGACCCTGATTCTGGGAAAGATTGAAGGCAGGAGGAGAAGGGTAAGACAGATGATGAGATGGTTGTTTGGCATCCCTAACTCAATGGACATGAGTTTGAGTAAGCTCCAGAAGTTGGTAATGGACAGGAAAGACTCTTGACCTGCAGTCCCATGGGGTTGCAAAAATTCAGACATGATGAGTGACTGAACTGAACTGAACTGAACTGAAATTTTAAAGCATATTGAGTGCAACACTTTCACAGCATCATCTTTTAGAATTTGAAATAGCTCAACTGGAATTCCATTACCTCCACTAGCTTTGTTCATAGTGATGCTTCCTAAGGCCCACTTGACTTCACATTCCAGGATGACTGGCTCTAGGTGAATGATCACACCATTGTGGTTATTTGAGGCATGTGGTGGCTGTGTGGTACAGGAACAGCCAAGAAGAGATACCCCAATACCAAGGTATGGGGTAGTGGCTGAGAGGAGCTATCCCATGTCCAAGGTAAGAAGCAGTGGCTGTGATTTGCTGGAGCAGCAGTGAAGAGATACCACACATCCAAGGTAAGAGAAACCCAAATAAGACAGTAGGCACTGAGAGAGGGCATCAGAGGGCAGACAGACTGAAATCACAATCCCAGACAACTAGCCAATATGATCACATGGGCACAGCTTGTCTAACTCAATGAAACTAAGCCATGCCATTTGGGGCCACCCAAGATGGATGGGTCATTGTGGAGAGGTCTGACAGAATGTGGTCCACTGGAGAAGGGAATGGCAAACCATTTCAGTATTCTTGCTTTGAGAACCCCATGAACAGCATGAAAAGGCAAAAAAAAATAAGACACTGAAAGATGAGCTCCCCAGGTCAGTAAGTGCCCAATAAGCTATTGGAGATCAGGGGAGAAATAACTCCAGAAAGAATGAAGGGATGGAACTAAAGCAAAAACAACACACAGTTGTGGATGTGACTGGTGATTGAAGCAAGGTCCGATGATGTAAACAGCAATATTGCATAGGAACCTGGAATGTTAGGTCCATGAATCAAAGCAAATTGGAAGTGGTCAAACAAGTGATGGCAAGAGTGAACATCAGCATTCTAGGAACCAGTGAACTAAGATGGACTGGAATAGGTGAATTTAACTCAGAAGACCATTATATCTACTACTGTGGGCATGAATCCCTTAGAAGAAATGGAGTGGCCATCATAGTCAACAAAAGAGTCCTAAATGCAGTACTTGGATGCAATCTCAAAAACGGCAGAATGATCTCTGTTCATTTAGAAAGAAAACCATTCACTCTCACGGTAATCCAAGTCTATGCCCCAACCAGTAATGCTGAAGAAGCTGAATGATTCTATGAAGACCTATAAGACCTTTTAGAACTAAATCCTAAAAAAGATGTCTTTTTCATTATAGGGGACTGAAATGCAAAAGTAGGGAGTCAAGAAATACCTGGAATAACAGGTAAATTTGGCCTTGGAGTACAGAATGAAGCAGGGCAAAGACTAATAGAGTTTTGCCAAGAGAATGCACTGGTCATAGCAAACACCCTCTTCCAACAACACAAAAGAAGGCTCTACACATGGACATCATCTGATGATCAACATTGAAATCAGATTGATTATATACTTTGCAGCCAAAGATGGGGAAGCTATATACAGTCAGCAAAAAAAAAGACTGGGAGATGACTGTGGCTCAGATCATGAACTCCTTATTGCCAAATACAGACTGAAATTGAAGAAAGTGGGGAAAACCACTAGACCATTCAGGTATGACCTAAATCAAATCCCTTATGATTATACAATGGAAGTGAGAAATAGATTAAGGGACTAGATTTGACAGAGTTCAAAGATGGAATGACTGATGAATGATGGACTGAGGTTCATGACATTGTACAGGATACAGGGATCAAGACAATCCCCAAGAAAAAGAAATGGATAAAAGAAAAATTGCCATCTGAAGAGGCCTTACAAATAGCTGTGAAAGAAGAGAAGTGAAAAGCAAATGAGAAAAGGAAAGATATACCCATTTGAATGCAGAGTTCCAAAGAATAGCAAGGCGAGATAAGAAAGACTTCTTCAGCAATCAATGCAAAGAAGTAGAGGAAAACCATAGAATGGGAAAGACTAGAGATCTCTTTCAGAAAATTAGAGATACCAAGGGAACATTTCATGCAAAGATGGGCTCAATAAAGCACAGAAATTGTATGGACCTAACTAAAGAACCTCTTGATGAAAGTGAAAGCAGAGAGTGAAAAAGTTGGCTTAAGGATAAACATTCTGAAAACTAAGATCAGTGCATCCGGTCCCATCACTTCAAGGCAAATTGATGGGAAACAGTGGGGACTTTATTTTTCTGGGCTCCAAAATCACTGCAGATGGTGATTGCAGCCATGAAATTAAAAGATGCTTACTCCTTGTAAGGAAACGTATGACCAACCTAGATAGCATATTAAAAAGCAGAGACATTACTTTGCCAACAAAGGTCCATCTAGTCAAGGCTATGGTTTTTCCTATAGTCATGTATGGATGTGAGAGTTGGACTATAAAGAAAGCTGAGCACAGATTAATTGATGTTTTTGAGCTGTTTTGTTGGAGAGGACTCTTGAGAATCCTTTGGACTGCAAGAAGATCCAACCAGTCCATCCTAAAGGAGATCAGTCCTGAGCGTTCATTGGAAGGACTGATGTTGAAGCTGAAATTCCAATACTTTGGCCACCTGATGCGAAGAGCTGACTTATTTGCAAAGACCCTGATGCTGGGAAAGATTGAGGGCAAGAGGAGAAGGGGATATCAGAGGATGAGATGGTTGAATGGCATCACTGACTCAATGGGCATGAGTTTGGGTAAACTCTGGGAGTTGTTGATGGATAGGGAGGCCTAGTGTGCTGCGGTTCATGTGGTCACAATGAATCAGACACGACTGAGCAACTGAACCTAACTGAACTGGGTCATGAAGGTCTTTTTTATATAATTCTTCTGCATATTCTTGCCACCTCTTCTTAGTGTCTTCTGCTTCTGTTAGGTCCGTCCCATTTCTGTCCTTTATTGTGCCCATCTTTTCCTAAAATGTTCTCTTGGTATCTCTAAGCTTCTTGAAGAGATCTTTGGTCTTTCCCATTCTGTTGTTTTCTTCTATTTCCTTGCATTGATCACTGTTGTTTAGACTTAGCAACTAAATAACAGAAAAATTCTCAACAGTGATATGATTTTGCCTCACCAGAGACCTTTGTAAATATCTAATTTTTGGCTGTCCCAACTGGCAGTGACTGTTACTCGCATTTAGATGGTTAAGACCATAATTCTGCTGAATATTCTACAAAGTATGGAACAACCTTCCACGATAATTATCTGGTCCAAAATGGCAACATAACTGAGGTTCAAAAATCCTGATTTACATGTTTACATATGACCCAGCTGTTCCAATCCTAGATGTCATCCAAGAGAAAGAAAACATATGGCAATATAAGATTGATACACACTGATACTCCTGCAACATGGGAGACCTGGGTTCAACCCCTGGGTTGAGAAGATCACCTGGAGGAGGGCATGACAACCCACTCCAGTATTCTTGCCTGGAGAATCCACATGGATGGAGGAGCCTTGCAGGCTACAATCCATGGGGTCACAAAGAGTCAGACACAACTGAGCCATTAAGCACTACAAACATGTAATGTACTTATTGCTCTGTGGACCATAATTTTGGAAGTGTAGAGAGAAATATTAAGTAGACATATATTGGTATTTTCTTTGTGACAGACACAATGCTCAGGGCTTTGTATAAATTTTCTTACTCAGTTCCTTCAAGGTCCTTGAGACAAGTTTTGTTTCCTCCACTTTGAGATAATGAGATGGAAGCCTGTGTGTGTGTATGCTCAGCGACTCAGTCATGTCCAACTCTTTGTGACCCTGTGAACTGTAGCCCACCAGCCTCCTCTGTCCTGAAATTTTCCAGGGAAGAATACTGAAGCAGGTTTCTATTTCCTACTCCAGGGAATCTTCCTGACCCTTGGATCGAACCTACATCTCTTGCATCTCCTGCACTGACAGGTGAATTCTTTACCATTGTGTCACTTAGGGAAACCCCTGAAATGGAAGCCTAGCAAATTTAAATTGAATATAGTCACAAATAAAAGGGAAACCATGAGTTAATTTTAATATGCTCTATTTTAAATGTATGCCTTTCTATTTTATTCTAACTTCCAAAGGTGACATGTCAGCAACATTAATAATACATTAACTAGTTGTAAAAAAGAAGTATTTGTAAATAGTGCTGCGATGAATGTTTGGGTACATGTGTATTTTAGAATTGTGGCTTAGAAGGCGATGGCACCCCACTCCAGTACTCTTGCCTGGAAAATCCCATGGACAGAGGAGCCTGGTGGTCTGCAGTCCATGGGATCACCAGGGATCGGACACGACTGAAGTGACTTAGCATCAGCAGGGTTTATGCCTAGTAATAGAATTGCTGGGTCATATGGTGGATTTATTCCTGGTTTTTATTTTTTATTTATACCTATATTTTTTTTTTCCAGTGGGATGAAACTTCAGATCTAGAAATACTCTTTCAAAAGAAACATACATTTATAAATGAACAGGTCTTGCCATATTACCACCCCAAACCAGAGGAGACATATCTACACGGGTAATGATGAACAGCCTCCTGTTTTCCACACTGATATAGGTACCACATATTAATCAGGTTAGATTTTTATGCATCTGAGAGTCAAGATTTGTTATACATTTGTAATTGTCTGACCAATGAGGTTAAGAACCTAGTACATTTTCTTTATTTGAGTTCTAGAATGACACACCTGTTGGTGACCCACCTATTTCCCCAATTGCTTTGTATGTGTCATAGGACTCTCTGTTCATAAATGACATGTTTGTTTATATGCACTGTGATTTTTTGCCAGTTGTCTATTATATTGTTTTGGCATATTTTTCTATGCTGAAGTTTATTTAAATCTTTGTACAAGCTGGCTTACTCTCTTCATGTCTTCCATGCCTCTTTTCCTACTCAGTAAAGCCTTCCTCCTTCCTGTGCTTTCCTCTAACATATTATTTCATAATTAAACCTGTTAAATACAATTGTCTCATATTTCTTTGTAAGGTCTGTGTATGTTTTCTTTATTTTTGGAGAGTTGATAATCTATAGTTAAAACATCATTTCCCCAATGATGAAAAACTAATCTTATTATATGTTGTTCTTTACTCGTTAAGTTTTGTCTGACTCTTTGGGACCACATGGACTGTAGCAGCTAGGTCCCTCTATCTGTGGGATTTACCAGGCAAGAATACTGGAGTGTATTGCTATTTTCTTCTCCGTATTTCTAGTTTTTATGGGAATTGCCATACTGTTTTCCACAGTGGTTGTATCATTTATATTTCCACTGAGTGTACAAAGGTTCCCTTTCCCTCACATCCTCTTCAGCATTTATTGTTTGTAGATATTTTGATAATTGTCATTCTGACTGGTATGAGGAGATACTTCATTATAGTTTTGATTTGAATTTCTCTAATAATTGATGATGCTGAGTGCATTCTTGTACAGCAGAAACCAACACAACATTGTAGAGCGATTCTCACCCAATTAAAATACTAAAAATTGATTAAAATTTTAAAAATAAACCCTTCAAAACAGCAAAAAAAAAAAAATAAAAAGCAAACAAGCATTTGGATGTTCCCACAATTTAAAAAATTAATATTTGAAATTTCCAATAAAATTCTAGTTTTAAAATATGTGTACTTCAGAAAACATTGACCTATGGAAAGGGCTTCAAATTCTCTTAGTCTCATAGTCATCGACACTTGTAACATAAAATCATCTCTATTCCTGTGCTGAAGATTGTTCCCCAGACATCTTTTCAGTCACTTTTTTGACTAAACCTTTTAGCACTTAGAACTTATACTTCATTGTTTTAGCTTATCTTTTGTAATAGGGCTTCCCTTATGGCTCAGATGGCAAAATAATCTGCCTGTAATGCAAGAGACCTGGGGTCATCCCTGGGTTGGGAAGATCCCCTGAAGAAGGGAATAGCCACCCACTCCACTATTACTCTTTCCTGGAAAATCCCATGGGTGGAGGAGCCTGGTAGGCTGCAGTCCATGGGGTTGCAAAGAGTCGGACACGACTGAGCGACTTCACTTTCACTTTTCACTTTCATGCATTGGAGAAGGATATGGCAACCCAAATAAATATTATGAATTTTTCCTTTTTTACTTGTTTATGAAATAATAGTGATTTGAACAATTCTCAGAATAAAGGTGTTCATTGATACTGGATAAATCAATGACTTCCATTAACCAGAGGTGATAGGAGTTTTAAGAAAACAATCCCTTATTACAGCATTTCTCCTTTACTATTTATATTCTGTCTTTATCCTATCACACTGATATGAGCAATCTGAGTAATGTACAAGGTATCTTTAGCTTTTTGTGTGTGAAAGTTTGGGTGAGGTTGAGATTAAGAATTTAGCAGAGTGAATTTGTAAGCAAGTGATTCTCTCCAGTGATGATGTTGAAGGAAAATGTAGACATCTTCTATGGTGTTTTAAAGTCATGCCAGTAAAAATTCTTGCAGGAAGTCTGAGATTGAAAAAAAAAAAAAGCAAGAACAGGGAAAAGAGTGAATTGCAAAAATAAAGTAAATTGGCAGAGTAATGAATAGGCAAGTCAAATCAGACTTCAATTTATATAAACAGCTTTACCAAAGGTGGTTTAAAAGGGTAGATATTTGTACCTGCATTAATTGTTGTGACTCATCTCCTTTGACTTTTGACTTCTTGGATCAGAGATAAAGAAATAAATTTTTTTCAAGGACTCATATGAGATTCATCCACTACATTTTCAAAGTAGATAAAGGCAAACTATGCATCTTTCATGTTTTATAGAAATTATATCTCAAAATATGTGTAGGAAGGCTTCCATAAACTTGAGATAACTTGCATAAAGCTACCTTTTATCAGAAATAAGGCATTACATATTCATAAATATTAGTGTAATAAAAAGAAACAGCTCCATATTCACATGTATTAGGAAAAAACCTGTTTTTTCCTGTCCCAGTTAGTTACAATTACCTGCTCCAGTTCTTTTCTGAGAGGAATCCTGGACACAAACTTTTCTTTCTGCTAGGCAACATGTAACAAAGACTAAATTCTCCACATCTGATATAACTCTATAATCTATTCTCTTGGTTTTATTTTTTTTTAATTTTCACTTCCTTTGTGGTTCCATCAAATTCTCCCATCAAGCTCTTCAGTTCTCTCATGAAATATTGCACTATCTTCCTATACAAATTGCTTCCTCCTTCCTTCCTAACTTGGATGCTTATATAAGGGTTATATATTGATTACAAACACAATAAAATGTCTCTACAACTTACACAGGGTCCAGTGCCTTCTCAAGGGCTGCTGAAAAAAGTCCAAAATAAAGTCCATTCTCTAGAGTTGTTTCTTAAAACCCAGTCATTCATAGAATCCTACTCTAAGGACCCACAGTCTAGTATCATTGAATTATTGCTTTTCTCCTTGCTTGGAATATTATTTCTCACTCTGTGTAGTACTACAAGGCCAAATTTACTTTTTGACACAATTAAAAGTACTACACTAATTAATCTGAATATTGTGTTTGTAATTTGTAACAGCCATTTTTAAAAGAATTATTACTCTTGGCCTGGCATTACGATGGAGTGTTGCAACTGACAATATGTAATTTATTTCCCTTACATTTGAAGCAAAATAAAACAGGGCATTAGTGATCAAGAAGCCAACTGCCAATAAGGAGACATAAGAGACACAGGTTTTATCCCTGAGTTGGTAACATCCCCTGGAGGAGGGCATGGCAACCCACTCCTGTATTCTTGCCTGGAGAATCCTGTGGACAGAGAAGCATGGTGGGCTACAGTCCATAGGGTCGCAAAGAGTTAGACATGACTGAGCCACTCAGCATGCGAAGCACACACTAATAAAAAGCAGATAGAGTCAGTCTCTCTCTCCAAGGTATATAGGAGTTTGAAAGTTCAGGCACCAGTTCTTATCTTCAATCCCACATCCATTTACTAAGGAGAGCAGATCTGTCTTTTGCAGGACTACCTTACAGTAGTAATATTATGGTCAGTTATGCTCTTTCTTCATATCCCTTTCTTCAGAGATAATGGCACCCATCCTCCTGGAGACCAAGGGAATCCAAACAGAATCCCACATAAAGACTGAAGAGTATCTTGAAAATCAAAGGGCCATCATTTTATGACTCAACTGAACTATGCTCAGCCAGGAAATCTGTTGATTCATACTCGTACTTTTTAGAACAGGAAATAAAGAACCCAAAGAGAAATAGCAATTAGAGGTCTTTAGGGCTGTAATTGGGGCACCAGGATATGACTAGCCATGGCATCTTGCTCAGGAGTGAGCCTTTTGTCTTTAAGACTCTGAATTTCCCCTGCATTAGTGTGTGCTAAGTCACTTCAGTTCAGTTCAGTTCAGTCGCTCAGTCGTGTCTGACTCTTTGCTACCCCATGAATCGCAGCACACCAGGCCTCCCTGTCCATTACCAACTCCCGGAGTTGACTCAGACTCACGTCCATCGAGTCGGTGATGCCATCCAGCCATCTCATCCTCTGTTGTCCCCTTCTCCTCCTGCCCCCAATCCATCCCAGCATCAGAGTGTTTTCCAATGAGTCAACTCTTCGCATGAGGTAGCCAAAGTATTGGAGTTTCAGCTTTAGCATCATTCCTTCCAAAGAAATCCCAGGGCTAATCTCCTTCAGAACGGACTCACTGGATCTCCTTGCAGTCCAAGGGACTCTCAAGAGTCTTCTCCAACACCACAGTTCAAAAGCATCAGTTCTTCGGCGCTCAGCTTTCTTCAGTCATGTCTAACTCTTTTCTTAGTGGCTCAGATGGTAAAGAATTTCCCCTACTCCTCTGTCAAATCCACATGAAGTACAAAAGTTACATTGAATGGTGTGCATTAGTCACCTCCAAGGGGAGAAGTATAACCTAATATGCAAGCAAAATAACTCTGTCTACTTCTTTTGCCCTTTTCCTTGTTTTGCCCCACCAAACACCCTTGGTCTACTTTGTACTGTGGGAAACAGATAAAAATAATTTTGAATTGGGTATAATATCACAGCTCTGAATATAATCAGAACATACTTTCAGGAAGCAAAATGAGACCATTTATTATTTAGATATGTAAAAAAATAAATAAATAAGGATACTGAGAAGGTAATAACTAAGTAGATGAAATTGGGTCTGATACAGTTGGAGACTTAAAAAGAATACAACCATGTATTGTTTATAACCCAGTGACTTCATTATTTGAAAACTGGTCTCAGATTAGTTTACCCAACAAGCATTTATTGATCAGTTACCAAATACTTGACATATACACCCCAAGGTATATAACATGGGATAAGACAGAGAAGAACAGTCATTCTGAGTTTGAAGGCTGATAGATATTGTCTTATCTGTATAGGCTTCTCTTATGCTCACCCTAGCACAGAATTAACTTCTCCACTTTGATACTTCAAACTGCATCTGCATACAATGATATAAGGGAAATAATTTTTATAAGTTTCAACCTATCATAATTCTTTATTTTAAAGATACTCTCAATCCACTGTGGGACAGATCTGTTTCATGTCTAAGACTGAAAGTTGAAATGATTTATCATACAGAGTGAAGTCAGTCAGACTGAGGAAGACAAGTATCATATGATGTCATTTATATGTGGAAACTAAAAAAAAAAAAAAAAGGTACAAATGAACTTATTCACAAAACAGAAATATAATAACAGATATAGAACAAACTTACAGTTTCCAAGGGGAAAAAGGGAGGAGAAATAAACTGGGAAACTCTGATTCACATATACTCACTACTATATATAAAATAGATAACTAATGAAGACCTACCATATGGCACAGGGAACTGTACTCAATACTCTATAGTGACCTATATGGGAAAAGAATCTAGAAAGTGGTTATATGTATAAGTAAAAATGATTCACTTGATGAGCAACATAAACTAACACAGCATTGTAAATCAACTATATTTCAGTAAAAATTAACAAATAATTAAATCCCTTATTCTGTTAAAAAAGTAAAACAAAATGAAAATGAGTTCAGGGTCAATTCTCCAAACTGTGTGACCTGGAAAATTAAGTGACTCAAATACCTGTCTCCTAGATGAAAATAATAATATCCTCCGTGGCTGTTGTGAGAAAAAAATATATATACACATAGAGAGCATAGATTATGTGTACATATAATATATATTAAAATATAGGTATTCAATATACATAATATAAACACTTGTTGTACAGTATCTGATCCCTAATGACTAATCCCTTTGCATGTGTCTTTCATTTGTTTATCTCCTATATCCAAATCACTCAAATAAAATTTTGACATATGATAATATCATGCTATATGCTTCAAATAGTGTTCCTATATCTCATTTGTATTGATTTACCTTCTTTCAAAGGTTTCCTTTTTTCCTTCATCAGTTTTCACAGGGCTTATCCTATTCTCAGTTTAGGTTTTCCAGTCAGAGCCCTGAGATAGTCATGCAATTTTGCCTTTCTCCACAAATATGTGATTCTCAGTTTGCCTTATAAACTTCTCAGTTTAATTACCAAGTTGGCAGAGGCATTTTTAGGCTATCCACTTGAGTTTGTATTTTTTCTCCATTTTTTCCCATCTGTCATTTATTTACATTTCTGTAGTCATCTTCACAGCTGTAGCACTTACCATCCTCTTGGAGCTACATTCCTTATGGTATCATAAGGTCTGTGTGTATCTGTTTAAATATTTGGAAGTCTATTGTTCTGAAGCCTAAATAATTATCTGAATTAAATCCAGTTTAAAAAATGTTATGAATGGTGATAGCACATGACATTTTTAAATTTATTTTGCAAAGTTTGAACATTGCTGAAGTATTCTTCTTAGTCAATAAAAATTAAGCCTCTTTCTCTATTTAATAATTATAAAAGAAAGTCATTCATGCTAGGGCAAGGAATTCTTTACTAGACTTTCTGCTCTTAAAGGAGACTTCTTTTTTTTTTTTTCATAGACACAATGTATTTTATTATATCATTGTAAAATGTTATTACAGACATTTTTAATTTAGAAAAATACCACCTTTAATGCAATTTTTTAAAATCCTCTTTGCTCTTAAGGAAGCTAACAAATGCAGGCATTCAATGTTTTTAGCATTTAATTGGGTGCCTATGATGTGCCCAGATTAGTTCCTGTGGGAAATTCTAAGGAGCATGAAGCATGTCTTCTGTCTTCTGGGAGCTTACAATACTCGCACTTAGACAACAATTAGCAAACAGTTCCAGCACTTAATTAAGTATTAGTGCTTTGCAGTGTATAAGTCAGAGAAGGCAATGGCAACCCACTACAGTACTCTTGCCTGGAAAATCCCATGGACGGAGGAGTCTGGTGGGCTGCAGTCTATGGGGTTGCGAAGAGTCGGACACAACTGAGCGACTTCACTTTCACTTTTCACTTTCATGCATTGGAGAAGGAAATGGCAACCCACTCCAATGTTCTTGCCTGGAGAATCCAAGGGATGGGGCAGCCTGGTGGGCTGCCGTCCATGGGGTCGCACAGAGTCGCACACGACTGAAGCGACTTAGCAGCAGCAGCAGCAGCAGTGTATAAGTACTATGGAAAATGCATAAAGGAAGAGGAGCAAGGGCTAATTGTTGAGGAATGCCATATACTTTTTCTAGTAGTGTTTGTGTTTTATGCTGTCAAAAAATTATCTAAAATATAGTATATCCATACCACTTAACATAATCTTTTTCTGAAATCATGGGGCTGAATACTTTATAGTAGTATGTTAGACATACTATCCTTTTGCTGTTCTAGGTCTTTTAAGTGAAAGAGCTCAAATGGTAGATATTTGAATTCCTGTACTCAACTGCCTAAATAAATCGTGTTGTTGTCGTTGTTGTTCAGTCACTAGGTTGTGTCCTACTCTTTGCAACCACATGAACTGCAGCTCACCAGGCCTCCCTGCCCCTCATTATCTCCTGGCGTTTGCCTAAGTTCATGTTCATTGAGTCCATGATGCTATTCAATCATAAAAATAGATCATGAGTTCCTAGAAAATAGAGATTTTTTTTTTTATAGAATACCAAAGACTGCCTAGCATGGTGCCTTTATGGCAGGTTATTCTGTATATGTCTGTTGGTTGACCAAGTGAATAAATATATGCCTTTCTTATTGGGATTCATTATCTTCAATCATTCAGAGGTTAGTATCATTGAAATCAATGGGTTTGATTCTTATATTGTCCAGTAGCTTTACATAGGAAACCCCATTTCATAACCCATGGAGTTTCAAAGTTGAGCAATTATGTGTACTTGGAGAGGATGTGCTACACCAGAAGATAAGGGAAGTTTTTGTTTTTTTAAAGGATGTTTTAAATTTCCATATCTTTCTCCTGCTGTCCTACTGAACACCTAAATTTTGTCAGCTTGTCAGCTTTGTGTGTTGGTCAGGGTTCGCCAGAGAAAATATTATATGTATTATACACACACATATATATATATATATATATATATATATATATATATACACACATATACACATATGTGTGTGTATATATATATATATAGAGAGAGAGAGAGAGAGAGAGAGAGACAGAGAGAGAGAGAGAGAGAGGTTTGCTATATTTGTTATAGGAATTGGTTCCTGTGGTTATGGAAGATAAGAAGTTCCATGGTCTGTTGTCTGTAAGCTGGAGAATGAGTGATGTACTTAAGTCCAAAAGGTAAGGTCTGATCAGGCCCCATCAGGAGCATCACCAATATCAAAGGGCAAAAGGCAGACATCACAGCTGAAGGAGAGAGAGTAAATTTGCCCTTCGTCTACATTTGTTGGTCTTTCCAGGTGGCTCAGTGGTAAAGAATCCACCCATCAATAATGGAGCTGCAGGAGATATGGGTTCTATCCCTGGATCGGAAAGATCCCCTGGAGGAAGAAATTGCAACTAACTCAAGTATACTTACCAGGATAATCCTATGGACAGAGAACACTAGAGGGCTACAGTTCATGGGGTCAAAAAGAGTCAGATAAGACTGAGCATGCAAACATGCCACATTTTTCTTCTATTCATATCCTCAACAGTAAGGGTGATGCCCACCCTCCTTGGAGAGAAGAATCGTCTTTATTAAGTCTTCAGATTCAAAATGATAATCTCTTTTGGAGATACCTTCACAGAAGTTCCTAGAAATTTTTGACCAACCATCTGTGCATACCTTAGTCCAGTAAAGTTGACCCATCATGCTCTTTGAGAAGGAATATAACAGAAAGATTAAATGTGTCAAAACTTTAGAGTCAGATGAATCTGGTTCTATTTCTACATTTTGTCATTTATTAGCTGTATGATGTAAAAAATATTATTTACCCTCAAATTTTATAGATTTGTGAAACAAAAATAACAATTGTACTTATCTAAAACTGACTAGAAGAGATCCATGCATATTGTCTGGCAATATTATTTGATAATTAGGTGCTTTATATACATCATCACATTTACTCTTAATAACAGCTAAACAAGTAAGGTATTATTATCTTTCTCATTATATGTAATAGAAAACTGATTTTCAAAGAATTCAGGCAACTTGTAAATATTTAGGGTGAATGAGTAGCATATGAGAAATTATATTTCACTTTTATCTCAGTTGAATTTCTAGGTTCATGTTATTTCTATTATAATTTCATAAAAGATGCATACAGAAAAATATGGTATACCAGGTAGTTCCTAGCGGTAATCTTATTATCCATCTTATCTAGCATCATTCCCTAAGATTCTTCTCTCTAAGGCTAATCAGTCTGATAACACTTCTGTTAATATTATTCACAAATTAATTTTGAACCCATAAAAATTATTACTCTTACAAAAATACTGGTGTAAAAAGTCTGGTAAAATCAGATTTTATGTAAGTCATGAAGTGAGTGCATTTGGCAAGTGCAAACCTTTGACCCTTTTAAAATCATATTACCTAGATGTCAATATTTTCTATTTACACATGAGTGACTCAAATCAAGTGATTTGGCATTATTAAGGAAGGAACATATTATTAGTATTGACTCTTAATAGGCAATCTACTATGAGCTTCTAGAGTGACTCAGCATTAAAGAATCCATCTACAAGGCAGGGGATGCAGGATACACACAGGTTCGATCTCTGGTTTGGGATGATCCCCTGAAGGAGGGTATGGCAACCCACTCCAGTATTCTTGCCTGGAGAATTCTATGAACAGAGGAGCCTGACAGGCTGAGGTCTATGGGGTTGCAGAGTTGGACATGACTGAAGCAACTAAGCACAGCACAACACAGAGCAGGCAATCTACCACCACTTGAAAACATGGTTATATACAATTTCAATTTTGTTATAAAGTTTTGTGATAAAAAGAGTGAGGACTTAGGTTGGCGTCCAAGGAACTTGGTTTTCATTTGAATCTCTGGTCTGTTATCAACTCACTATTGTTTAGACAAATCACTTCTCTCTGCAAATAAAGTTTACTAACAAGTGGGGAGCCCAAAGTGTTCTAACCTCTTTCTTTAAAAGATAATGATCCATTATTTACCAAAAACAGTATGCATTTATCTCTTCCCACTTTATTGTATATTCTAATTGTATCTCATTCCTGCCTTAAAGATTTTCATTAGTAGTAATTATATATAAAAAAGGAAGTAACCATTTTTATATCATCTTCCTTCAGGTGCTTGAAATGGAGTGTTATCACTTTCTCAAACTCAAAAATCACCTGATTGTTCTCAGACGCCAGGCAAAGAGTGTGGAAATTTTTATTGTCAGATTTGTAAACCAAACAAATTCTGTTTCAGAAATATTTTATCACATTATAAATCAACACCAAACAAATGATATAATCTTACTATAGTAATAAGTAAATTATTTAAATTCATTAATCAATAATATTTAGAATAATAAGCATATGAATAGTGTGTTTCTTGGCATATACTTCTCTTTCTAAAGAATAACACCCACATATTCTAAAGTGTGATTTTCTTATATTTAGGTCAGAATACTAGAGTGGTTTGTCATTTCTTCCTCCAGGGCATCTTCCCAACCCGGGGGTTGAACCCAGGTCTCTGGCATTGCAGGAGGATTCTTTACCAGCTGAGCCACAAGGGAAACCCCAAAGACCATCACAGACAATGCCATTGTCATTTTTTCTGAATGAGTCTATTATTCTGAAAAATAATTGCACATTCAGCAATCGCATATCAGATCCTCCAATTTCATTTTTTATTTTTTGCAGCAGAGCTGAGGATAGAAGAGGGCTTTAAATTTTCTTTATATTCTCCTTGCTAGTTTTAGTTATTCACAATAATTTAGGAATTGTGGTAAAAACTTCATTTTGTTCATTTCAGCATTTTCAATGGGACTAAGTTTGTGAGTTAACAGATTAAATTACCCATGGAATTACAATAGTCCAGTGATATCAGTTTCTATATGAGACTTTCTCAGTCCAGATTTTTCGTAAACAATATCTGCTATGGTATTATTCTCCCTTCTTAAATTACTCAAAGTCACTTTCCCTTTTCATGTAATAAAGAAGAAAATAGTCATGTATGTTGGGCTTCCTGAGTGGCTCCAGTGATAAAGAATCCTCCTGCCAATGCAGGAGACATGGGTTTGATCCCTAGGTCAGGAAAATCCCCTGGAGGAGGAAATGGCAAACCACTCCAGTATTCTTGCCTAGAAAACCGAATGGAACCTGCATGTTCCACGGGGTCATAAAGAGTCAAACACTACTTAGTGACCAAACAACTGTCATATATATTAGTTCTAGTAAAAACTCTAATAGTTGTCTAGTTCAGTGATCTTTTTTTTTTTTTGTTAGTGATCTTTTATTTGTCGGTAAAATGTGTAACTACAGGGGTAAGTAACTGGTCTCAAGATCACAGAGTGAATTTGTTCTTTAGATTTGACTCTGACTTCAGTGAAGATACTCAATATCTATTTGGGAATAAGATACTCATTTTCAAAAGCTTTCACATCTGTTAGTGTTAATTGACCTATAACCACAAAGTAGGCTCAAACAATTTAGAATATTTTCAAAAGAGTTAATGTCAACAAATAATTTCATATAAACTCCTAGTCGTCTGGTGAATTAAACTCACGCTGTTGTGCCCATTGAAATTTTTTCTGACCTATAATATAGAAGTTTGACTTCTATCTTCTCTTGAAAGAAATGCCTTTAAGGTCATAAAGTCAGATTCTTTCATTGACTCCCAGTGGATTCAGAGAGTCATTCCTATTTAAATTCCTCACAAAAATAGTGAGCATAAGAGTGTATGCTCATGAATTCTTCATTGTTTTTAGTTGTACTTTAAATAATAAATATGCTTTGTTTGGTGAATTTTGTTTTTTAAACATGAGGCCCATTTTTTCCATTAAAATAGCTTTAAAAGACTTTTTCTTTTCTAGTATTCATCTAGAATTTCTTACTTATTAAGAATATCCAGTTTAAACTGATGAAATGAGAGCAAACAAATTTAAATCAAAACTGAATTTTAGGTTCATAACAAGTGCTCTAAAAATGGCCCATGGCAGGTGTATAAAACTGATTCTTATATTCAGTCATGGGAATGATCTGCAAGTTCACATAATTATGAAAATTTCTGTTCATAGAGTTTTGTTTGAGGTATTAGTAGACATTGATGTTGGACCTCAATAGAGTTTCTTCTAGTTTAGAACTCAGGCTTTCTGTTGGACTATAGCAAAGTGAATATATTTTCTTATATGTACATCTAAAAGGGATGTTAATTCAAATCCTAAAAGATGATGCTGTTAAAGTGCTGCACTCAGTATACCAACAAATTTGGGGAAGTCAGCAGTGGCCACAGGACTGGAAAATGTCAGTTTTTATTCCAATCTCAAAGTAAAGCAATGCCAAAGAATGTTCAAACTACCAGACAATTGTAAAGTAGTAAGTACTGCTTGCATACTAGTAAAGTAATGCTCAAAATTATCCAAGCCAGGCTTCAGCAGTACATTAACTGTGAAATTTCAGATGGTCAAGCTGGATTTAGAAAAGGGAGAGGAACCCAGAGATCAAATTGCTAACATCCACTGGATCACTGAAAACGCAAGAGAGTTCCAGAAAAACTTCTACATCTGCTTTATTGACTATGCCAAAGCCTTTGACTGTGTAGATCACAACAAGCTGTGGAAAATTCTTCAAGAGATGGGAATACCATATCACCTGACCAGCCTCCAGAGAAATCTGTATGCAGGTCAAGAAGCAACAGTTAGAACTGGACATTGGACAACAGATTGGTTCCAAATCGGGAAAGGAGTACATCACGACTGTATATTGTCACCCAGCTTATTTAACTTATATGCAGAGTACATCATGCGACATACCAGGCTGAATGAAGCATAAGCTAGAATCAAGATTACTAGGAGAAATATCAATAACCTCAGATTTGCAGATGACACCACCCTTATGGCAGAAAGTGAAAAAGAACTAAAGCACTTCTTGATGAAAGTGAAAGAAGAGAGTGAAAAAGGTGAGTTAAAACTCAACATTTGAAAAATGAAGATCATGGCATCTGGTCCCATCACTTTAAGGCAAATAGATGAGGAAACAATGGGAACAGTGACAGACTCTACTTTTTTGGGCTCCAAAATCACTGTAGATAGTGACTGCAGCCATGAAATTAGAAGACGCTTACTCTTTGGAAGAAAAGCTATGACCAACTTAGATAACATATTAAAAAGCAGAGATATTGCTTTTTAATTGCCGACAAAGGTCCATCTAGTCAAAGTTATGGTTTCTCCAGTAGTCATGTATGGATGTGAGAGTTGGACTAAAGAAAACTGAGGGCTGAAGAATTGATGCTTTTGAACTGTGTTATTGGAGGAAACTCTTGAGAGTTTTTTATCCTTGGACTGCAAGGGGATAAAACCAGTCCATGCTAAAGGAAATCAGTCTTGAATGTTCATTTGAAGGACTGATGCTGAAGCTGACACTCCAATCCTTTGGCCACCTGATGTGAAGATCTGACTCCTTGGAAAAGACCTTCATGCTGGCAAAGATTGAAGCAGGAGGAAGAGCCTGACGCCTTGGAAAAGACCTTCATGCTGGCAAAGATTGAAGCAGGAGGAGGAGATGACAGAGAATGAAATGGCTAGATGGCATCATCAACTCGATGGACATGAGTTTGAGCAAGCTCTGAAAGTTACAGATGGACAGGGAGGTCTGGTGTGCTGCAGTCCATGGAGCCACATAGAGTTGGACATGACTGAACTGAAAAGTGATGATAATAATATTGATTTTTTCATATGAGAATCTTAGGGGTAAAGTTGTATACAGGAGAATGACAGTATTGATATATAAGAAAAATAATCAGCCTCTTTTGTTGCTCAGTTGATAATGAATCCTTCTGCAATGTGGGAAACCTGGCTTTGATCCCTGGGTTGGGTCCCTTGGAGAAGGGAACAGCTATCCACTTCAGTATTTTGGCCTGGAGAATTCCATGGACTGGATAGTCTATGGGTTCACGAAGAGTCAGACACAACAGAGTCACCTCACTTCATTATTTATATTAATAATAAAAGCAAAATATTAGTAAAATTTTATGCTGCTATATGTTGTCAATAATTTATGTTTAAACTCATATATTCATAAGAAGTGAATGAAAAAGCTTAAAATGTCTATATCGATAATATATGTATATGCTCATACATGTGCGTTTTGTCTATTTACTATATAAGTGTGTATACAATGTATTATACATATTTTGATATATGTGTGTGCATGCATTATTTGCACTGTAAATAATCCATATGCATGTATATAAACATACATTTATACTTGCAAACATATGCAAGAATGCTAAGTGGTGTAAGGATATTTCAGAATTACAAAGAGCTCTTTGAAACAGAAACATTCAGAAAATTTGGTGAAATTATTTGAGCAGTATTGCTGTGATTTATGGGGTCGCAAAGAGTCAGACACGACTGAGCTACTGAACTGAACTGAACTATTGAAAAAGAGAAAAAATAGAAAAGAAAAGTGATTTAAATTAAGAATGTAGTTTATAGACAACTTTCAAACAGTAAAAATGAAAGTCTAGATTGAATATCCTAGATAAGAATTTATATTAGAAGCATATAAGGGAGAAAAAAAAAATTAAGGGATAAAAAAATCAATATTTAACAATATTAAAATATTTTAGAAAATGTAAAGGAATGGCAATGTCATTTATTCAGTTAATGAATACAGTTTCACCAATTATTTAGACTAGAAACAAAATTCACTTTATAGCTTCCACTAAGCAAATGGTTCAAAACAGTGTTTATGAAGGATTTGGTTATACTGTTTGTCCTCTGTTAAATCCTGCAATGGCAAACAGACAAATTATCATTTCTATTCAGGTTTACACATTAGTATCATAAGTTCTGCTAAAATCATCCCTTTTTATCCCTTTATGTGATATAGCTATATCGAACGCATTTAGACTCAGAAAAAGAGAAAGAAAAACAATACAGGTATCAGAGCATTGTTCAACTAGCATCTAAGCATGTTTCAGACAGAGCATCAGCAACTTTTATTTTTTCCTTGCTTTTTGAGAGATCATGTGTGCTAACAATGACTTGTTTCTCTGAGGAACAATTTTTTTTGTGTGTGATGGTGATGCTATTATTCAATTTTCCCATAATTCTCTGGATGTATGCTTTTAAACTATAAAATAATTAATTATAATTTATTTGTCAAATGTCTCATTGAGAATAATGTATTTTAAGATAGCTTGAAAAAGCACCTTTCAAACTATTATACAAAGGTAAATTTACAGCTATGAAATGTGTCCTTACATCATAATTCCCTTAGCTTATAGGTGCCATTTTTTGTATTAAATAGACTTGGATGAACCATTCAAAAATATATTTTCAATATTATTCAACTCATGGAGAGTATTTTCACTAAATTTTAAAAAGAAAGATGTTACTAAATGTAACTTCAGTTTTAATCAAAGGCAGAATCTTTTTGGTAACAAAATTTGATCAAAAAGCATTTCAGTGTTTTCCTCTAGCTTCTGCTTGAATAGTCTTGGTGACTTTAAGACACCTCAGTCTTAACATGAGTCATTTACATGGTCTTCTACATTATCATGGCTTAATTAACTAGATTTTAAATTTTGTAGTTTGAGCAAAAACTCAGGCAACAAAACTACAAATTATTAATAATTTATTTTTAACTTTTTATTTTGTATTGAGGTATTACTGATTAACAATATTGTGATATTTTCATGTGAACAGTGAAGAAATTCAGCCAACATATACATGTATCCATTCTCCCCCAAACTCCCTTTCTATTCAGGCTGCCACATATATTGAGCAGAGATCCATGTACTTTACAGTGAGTCTTGGTTTACATTTTAAATACAGCAATGTGTACATGTCCATCCTTTACACCCATTCTTCCCCCTGGCATCCATAAGTTCATTCTCTGTGTCTGTGAGTCTCTTTCTGTTTTGTAATTTCATCAAATTATTAACAATTTTAACCTTCTAATTCCCAAAGTTGACAAATGCCACCCTACATGTTGCTTAAGTATTTAAATGCTTCCATACAAGTTGTAACCATCTTTGTTCAAATTCTCACCCACTCTGGTGCTACCTGTGTTCGCCCCTCCCCAGAAATGCCCCAACCATCAAGACTAATCCAACAGGTTTTTCTTCAGCAATACCTGCAGCTTCAGTTCTGATTTGCCTGTACTCATTCTTCACAAATTGTCAAATATTATAAATATCAGTCAATTACCTCCAACCTATACCACTTCCTTCAAACAGTCCATGAAAGGAAAGATGAAGAAAGGAAAAAGCTATGTTACTGTCAATAGTTAGAGTCATCCTGCTTCAGTTATATATAGAAAATAAGCTCAGTGAGTCACTATGTCTGTTTCTCCAGCAGACACACACCACTCAAAGATAAGTGGAAGGAAGAGGTGACAGACTATGCAGATAGACAGCTGGGTGACATGGATTGCTGAGCCTTTACAACAGTCACCCTTGAGTTGTGTACAGTGAACATAGCAAATTTCATCTTATTATTTCCCAGATTATTATATTTTGACCAACCATCAGTCAGTCAGTTGATACTGGAGTCACAAATATTTACCAAATATCAAAGCACCTTCAAATAAGTGGACAAGGTTATTTAAAATGTAATGAGAGAACTATACATTTTAAATAATGTTCATTTTAAATTTTTAAAAAGAAAAGTGCAAGAGAAATGCACCCATTGTTAACTCAGTCAAGTTAAAAACTCTTACTTTAACAGAGATGTGTTACATCAGGCAGGTGGCGCTAGTGGTAAAGAACCTGCCTGCAAATGCATGAGACTTAAGAGATCCCTGCGTTGGGAAGATCCCCTGGAGGAGGACATGGGAACCCACTTCAGTATTCCTGACTGGGAAATCCAATGGACAGAGGACCCTGGTGGGCTTAAGTCCACAGGGTCGTCAGACATGACTGAAGCGATTTAGCATGCACCTCAGGCAGAGTGTGAAGTTAACCCAGAAAATCGCTTTTGAACAAAAATAAAAACTATACAGCACAAGACATTTGGAATTCATTAACTCAGGTCTTATGACAAGAGGACTAAAATATACTTTTGCAGTATTTGTGTATAAGGGGATTGCTATGCTGATTTTTGGTATAAACAACTTTGATGGACTATGTCAGGGATATAAATTGGGAGTTAAGTTCTTGAAGAGGACACATGACTTTCATGTGCAAAATTAAAGATTATTAATGTTATACTACTTAAATTTAAGTTTTAAGTGAAAGTCGCTCAGTCGTGTCCAACTCTTTGTGACTCCATGGACTATAGAGTCCATGGAATTATCCAGGCCAGAATACTGGAATGGGTAGCCATTCCCCTCTCCAGGGATCTTCCCAGCCCCAGGGATCAAACCCAGGTTTCCCATATTGAAAGCAAGTTCTTTACCAGTTGAGCCACCAGGGAAGTCCCACTTAATACTACTAAAATAGTACACAATCCATATTCCAAATTTTACAAGTGAATAAAGCCCAAAGAAAAGAACTAACTTATGCAGTGTGCAGTGAGTTACTTTAAGAGTACATATTTACTTACAATGTGTCATTCTGAGTTTTAGCAATAACTCAGACACATTAATTGTGCCTTCTGTGTTTAGCAAGTCAGAGGACTTCCTGGATTGGGTGACTGAATTGTCTTACGAAGAATTATTTCTAATTACAAATACTATTACAAAACCAATTTTAAGTCTTTAGTGTAAAATGTGAAAGTTTTAGTCTCTCGGTCGTTTCTGACTCTGTGGCCCTGTAAACTGTAGCTTGCTAGGCTCCTCTGTCCATGGGATTCTCCAGGCAAGAATACTGGAGTTGCCATGCACTCCTCTAGGGCATCTTCCCTTTCCAGGAATCGAACTCACATCTCTTACGTCTCTTGCATGGGCAGGTGTGTTCTTTACAACTAGCATTGCCACAGTTTTAGTTATTTCTTTCATGTGAAATTCAGCTTGTTTTTACTGAGAAAAACACGCAGTAGCTAGCTGAGACTTATTTGAGAACAGTTAGTATTTGCAGATTATTTTAATCTTTATTTCCTGTTAGAAAGGGTTAAAAATAAATGTGTGGTGAGTTTAGTTAAGAGGTTCTAAATTTGTAAAAAAAGAATTGATAGAAGCATCTCTCGGAGAAAAAGAAATGCCATTTAATCATCATTTTCCTCAGTGTTCTCATTTGCAAATATAAAGATAAGAAAATTCATGTTTTAAGACAGTTTAATATATCAAAGCTTTTATTGGTCTTAATGATTTAGAAAATTATTAGAGCATGATAAATGCTTACAAATAGTTAACAATGCTTTAAATTCATAATCCTATATCTATTAATTAATTGATGCTTATGTTTTAAAGCATGTTAGGTTATTATATGTGTTTAGTAAGACAATAAAGCTGCATCACTTAATATATAGTACATAATTCAATTGACATACTAATTTGAAATATCTTCCCATACTTATTTCTTCTAGTTTATCCTTGATTAAGCAGCATACTATAGTCAATAAAAATGTAAGTCCTAGCATTAGAGTGCTTGTGATGAAGTCCTTCTCCATCACTAACCAACTCTGTGATTGCAGAACTTACATAGCTTCTTTGCACTAGTATTCCTCTTCAGTGAAATCATGAGGAGAAAGAAAAAAGATAGAATTTTTTGTAGACTTCAATGTGTTTCTTGGACAATTAAATGAGTTATTATACTATTGTATTCAGAATAAAATCTGTCCTGCCTTACACATTCAATATATGTGCTTGATTTCTTTATTATTTTGTTGTTGTTGTTGTGATGAGTCTTATCAGCAGAAAAAAAATAAAGGAAAAACACTTACCATGAGAAGGATAGTTTGAAATTTGAGGAAGAAATTTGGCCAGAAGATCAGTTCTACATGTAGAGAGAAACTGGACAAAGGTGGAGCACTGTGCAAATGTCTTGGAACCTTAATTCTAGGACTGCTTCTTGTTTGTGCATTTCAGACAAAGTTTGATATTGATGTAGAAACTGTATTGAATATAAAGCCTAAAAGCTTCCTAGTGTTTACACTAGTTTAAGTATACAGACCACATGACTTGCCTCCTGAGAAATCTGTATGCAGGTCAAGAAGCAACAGTTAGAACTTGACATGGAACAACAGACTGGCTCCAAATCGAGAAAGGAGTACCTCAAGGCTGTATATTGTCACCCTGCTTGTTTAACTACTATGCAGACTACATCATGGGACATGCCAGGCTGGAAGAAGCACAGCTGTAATCAAGATAGCAAGGAGGAATATCAATAACCTCAGATATGCAGATGACACCATCCTTATGGCAGAAAGTGAAGAAGAACTAAAAGAGCCCTTAATGAAAGTGAAAGAAGAGAGTGAAAAAGTTGGCTTAAAGCACAGCATAGAGAAAACTATGATCATGGCATCTGGTCCCATCACATCATGGTAAATAGGTGGAGAAACAGTGGAAATGGTGAGAGATTTTATTTTTTCATGCTCCAAAATCACTGCAGATGGTGACTGTAGCCATGAAATTAAAAGACACTTGCTCCTTGGTAGAAAAGCTATGACAAACCTCTTTTTTTTTTTTTTTTTTTGAACGTCAGTCATGTCTGATGCCTTGCCACCCTACAGACTATACAGTCCATGGAATTCTCCAGGCCAGAATACTGGAATGGGTAGCCTTTCCCTTCTACAGGGGATCATCCCAACACAGGGATCGAACCCAGGTTTCCCACCTAAACAGCATATTTAAAAGCAGAGACATTACTTTGTCAACAAAGGTCAGTCTAGTCAAAGTTATCGTTTTTCCAGTGGTCATGTATGAATGTGAGAGTTGGACTATAAAGAAAGCTGAGTGTTGAAGAATTGATGCTTTTGAAATGTGACATTTGAGAAGATTCTTGACAGTCCCGTGGACTGCAAGGAGACCCAACCAGTCAATCCTAAAGGAAGTCAGTCCTGAGTGTTCCATTGAAAGGAATGATGCTGAAGCTGAACTCCAGTACTTTGATCACCTGATGCAAAGAGCTGACTCATTGGAAAAGATCCTGATGCTGGGAAATTTTGAAGATGGGAGGAGAAGGGGACGACAGAGAATGAGGTGGCTGGATGGCATTATGGACACGATGGACATGAGTTTGAGTAGGCTCCAGGAGTTGGTGATGGACAGGGAAGCCTGGTGTGCTACAGTCTATGGGGTCACAAAGAGTTGGACATAACTTAGCGACTGAATAACAACAGCAATAATCTATATTACAATAAATTGAATGTAGATTATAAAGGCAGAAGAAAGTCAAGGTCTACACTGTCTACACTTAAAAAATCCAGCCACAAGGGAATATAATGTGAAAAATATACCACCATTTCCTGATTACTACCTAGATTACATATTTGCCTTTAAATGATACAAATTCTAGTCAACCAAAAAACAGAATCCTTAAAAATTTAAATGTCTTTAAAATAGAATTACGCCCATATCACAAGAGAAGCATAAATGCTTTTGACTTAAGGCCATTTTATATAATGTGAAGTTTGTCAGCAGTTTATAATTTTACTGCTGTTGTATATGGGATATATTTTTAATTATACTTCCTGAATTTTTTTATGAAAAATAAGCATCCATTTTAATGATGCAATAAGATTTTTACACTGTGGTAACATTTAACTTTATTTTTTAATATTTGTGATTTTATTCTAGTAAGCAAGTTATTTCCACTTTTCTAATGAGTACACTACTTGCTCTTCTTGTCAAGTTGTATTTTAATCCTTAGAATGATGCTAAATATTAATGGAAAAGATGAGCATATTTGCTTCATTTTTACTATATCAGTGATTTTTTAATGTTTCATATTTAAAACTTGATTCATGTAGGTATTCATGTAAAAATATAGTATTCTTCTGTGTATATTTATATTCAAATATTCTGTATCATTTTTTGTATTATTGTACTGATCAAGGCTGAATCTGTACTTCATTAAGTGTCTCATATATTCTTACCATCTATGAATAGATAACACTGGTGTTATTTTTAATGCATATTTACAGAAGTTTGGTATTTAAGTGTATCAACATTGATAATGGATGTTTTGAAGTTTTAGTCATACATTAAAAGAATGTTAAGAGTAGTTCCTTTATATTGACTGTAAGACAGTGAATTTTATATATGCAAAATGTCCAGACTTCCTATGTAGTCCTGGTTAAGCTTCACACGTAGATTTTCATTGTATAATCTCTATAAATGAGGTTACTATAAAGGCAGTCATCTGAAGCAGAACTGAAAAAAAAAAATCAGTTAAGGGCATTTGATGCCTAAGAGATAATCTAAAAATCTGTATGAGCCTTGAACAGGGATAAGTATTTCCCTAGAGCTCAATGATTGCCTGCAACCTTTGCTTCTATGGATGAAAGAAACACCTATATGATGAGTCATGTGACACGAATTCTACCTTTGACCAGCCTGAAAATCTTAAAATGGAGAAAAGTCATTGAATTCCTGGATGGTGACCAATGTTAAAAAATATAGACATACCTCAAAGATATTGTAGGTTCAGTTCAGGACCACTAGAATAAAGTCAATACACCATAAAGCAAGTTACAAGGTTTTGTGTGTGTGTGTGTGTGTGTGTGTGTGTGTGTGTTTTAGTTTTCCAGTACATGTTAAAGTTATGTTTAAAGTATACAGTAATCTATTAAGTGTGCAGTAGCTTTGTGTCTAAAAATATAATGTAAATACCTTAACTAAAACGTGAAAATGCTAAAAATCAACTGACATTTTGGCTAGTCATAATCTTTCTGCAACAAGAATATGCAAAAATCTTTTTGTAATATCAAGATCTCTGATCGCTGATCACAGATCACCATGAAAGTGAAAGTGTTAGTCTTTCAGTCCTGTTCAACTCTTTGCCACCCCATGCACTGTAGTCCTCCAGATTTTGTGTCCATGGAATTCTCCAGACAAGAATACTGAAGCAGGTTGCCATTCTTTACTTCAGGGGATCTTCTAGACCCAGAGATCAAACCCAGGTCCCCCACATAGCAGATCACTATAATAAATACAATTATAATGAAAAAGTTGAAATATTGTTAAGAATTGCCATAATGTGGTATGTGAACATGAAGTAAGCAAATGCTATTGTAAAAAAAAAAAAAAAAAAAAAAAAGCTGCCAATACATTTGTTTGACACCAGGTTGCCACAAATCTTCAATTTGTAAAATATTCAACATCTGCAAAGCTCAAAAAAGCAAAGTGTAATAAAACAAGGCATACCTATAAATAAATGCAAGTAATAAAATAGTGGATGGTCTCTACATTAATATAATTTAGAAAGTTGAAGAAAACAGTGTAAAAATTACTGCTAGATTTTACAGCCCTACCAAAACATGAATTTTTACATTTGAGATAATACATGATTGGAGACAGTGATATCATCAAGAATGTGGATTAGGAAACTCTGGCTCTTGTTTCTTCACAGAACCACTGATACAATAACAATTTAGAGCAAAATACCTTAAAAGGAATTTTAGAATGCAGATAAAAAGTCAAGGAAAAAGAGCACAAACTGAGTGCAGTCCCTATATCAGTCCCTCCCTCAAACCAGCTTAGCTCAGCACCAAGAAGACCATAGGCTTCCCTGGTGGCTTAGAAGTAAAGAATCCCCCCACAAGGCAGGAGACACAGGTTCAATTCCTAGGTTGGTACAATCTCTTGGATACAAAAATGGCAACACAAAATTCTTGCCTGGGAGCTCCCATGGACAGAGGAGCCTCGTGGGCTACATTCCATGGGGTCGCAAAGAGTCAGACACTTTGATTTTATGGACAACCTGTAATTTCTTTCATGGGAAGAAAAGTGAGATTGGCACCTGTATCTGGTTGCCTGGCCTCCTGCCCTATCAGGACACATTCCACTGAGTTGGTTTCCATCTCACCTCATACAAAAAAATGAACAGTCTGCAGAGCCCAGTCCTCTGGAACAGCAAACAACAGAGGGTAAGACATTCTCTTACAATCAGTGCTGCTCTATGAGACTGGACAAGGCACATGACTGAGGCTTTTGCCTCCACAAGAGATGTGTGAAAAGGGGCTTACCCCCAGCATTTCAGAGTGGATCCAGTCTCTGTCTTGCTTCATACTGATTATTGAGAAACCTGCAGAGTCTGGGTCTTGGGGCAGCTTGGGATAAAGGAAAATGGATGAGCATCCTCTTAGAGCTAGCACTGATCTTCAAGATTGTGAAAAGTTGCAGAATGAAAATCTACATTTTCAAATGTATGGACACAAAGTAAACCCACAAGGAACCTGGAAAATCTAAAAATTTTATACAAAGGAATAAAATAAATGTCCAGTAAAAACCTGAATCCCCCTGCAAAGCAGGAATAGTCGCAGGAGTCACAGGTTCAATCCTTGGGTCAGGAAGATCCCCTGGAGGAGGGCATGGCAACCCACTCTAGTATTTTTGCCTGGAGAATCCCATGAACAGAGGAGCTTGGCGGGCTACAGTCCTTTGGGTCTCAAAGAGTTGGACACAACTGATGCGGACTCTCTACATCTGTAAAAACCTGAAAGAATTAAAGATCTGCTAAGTAAGATTTTTAAATAATCATCTTAAAGTAGTTTGGTGAGTTATGAAAAGCATGGCATAACTAAATCTAGGAAAGAGTAAACGAACAAAATGAGAATATCAGCAAACAAAAACAATTTATAGCAGATTCATGTTGATGTATGGCAAAACCAATACAATATTGTAATTAACCTCCAAAAAAAATAAATAAATTTATATTTTTTAAAAAAAGAGCCAAACAAAAATAGTGGAACTGAAAAAGACAATAACTGAACTAAAAATACCCCTGACATGTCCAGGAAATCTGCTCAACATGTCATTAAAATCTATTCTTCCAGTAGATACAAATCAATTAAAGAAGTAGGAAGATAAAGTGGATGCAAAGAGGAGGAAAGACAAAATAATCCCATTTACAAGAGCATCTAGAACAATAAAATATTTAGTAATACATTTAATCAAGTAAACGAAAAATTTTCACCATGATATGTGTAAATCATTGATAAAATGAAGACTACACAAATATAAGAAATATATCCCATGATTATGGGTTTTAATATTGTTGAAATATCCATATTATTCAAAACAATTTACATATTCAATTCGTTCTCCATTATTATTCTACTGGGATTTTTCACAGAAAAAGGAAAGCAATCCTAAAATTAATGGAAAACCGTAAAAGAGCTCAAACAGCCAAAGCAAACTTGAGCATGAGCAACAAAGCTGGAGGCAACACAATGCTGTATTTCAAATTATTGCAAGGCTATAGTATAGTGATCAAAAAAATTTGATAGTATCATCAAAATAGACATATGGACCAGAACTGAGAGTTCAGAAATAAATCTATGTGTCTGTATTTAATTGATCTTTGACAAAGGTAGCAAAAGTACACAATGCTGCTGCTGCTGCTAAGTCGCTTCAGTCATTTCCAACCCTGTGCCACCCCATAGACGGCAGCCCACCAGGCTCCCCTGTCCCTGGGATTCTCCAGGCAAGAACACTGGAGTGGGTTGCCATTTCCTTCTCCAATGCATGAAGGTGAGAAGTGAAAGTGAAGTTGCTCATTCATGTCCGACTCTTCGTGACCCCACGGACTGCAGGCTACCAGGCTCCTCCATCCATGGGATTTTCTAGGCAAGAGTACTGGAGTGGGGTGCCATTGCCTTCTCCGAAAGTACACAATGGGAAAAGCATAATCTTTTCAACAAATGGTGTTGTGAAAACTGAATATACAGATGTAAAAGAATGACACTATAAACAAAAATCAACTCAAAATAGATTATAGAATAGCAGAAGACCTTCTTGACATTGTTTTTGGCAATGGTTTTCTTGGATGCAATACAAAATCACACATTGCAAAAGCAAAAATAAATGAGATTGCATCAAACTAAAAGGCTTCTGTACAGAAAATGAAACGATCAACAGAGTGGAGAGAAAGCCAGTGGAACAGGAGAAAATATGTAGAAAGCATGCATCTGATAAGAAGTTAATATCGAAAATATTTAAAACTCAAACAATTCAATATCAAAAAAGTAACTTCATCTTAAAATGGGCAAGAACTTTAACAGGCTCAAAAAAGTGATACAAATGTCCAATTTACGTAAAAAGATGCTCAATATTACTAATCATCAGGGAAATGTATATCAAGACTACAATGAGATATCACTTTACTTTAGAATGGTTATTATTAAAAGAAAAAGATAACAAGTGGAAAGGATATAGAGAAAAGGGAAGTCTGTACACTGTCCATGGAAATGTAAATTGCCACAGTCACTATGGAAATCATTATTCAGATCTCTTTAAAAATTAAAAATAGAGCTATCATATAACAATCCTACTCCTGGATACAAAGTATATTAAATCATTATCTTGAGGAGCGCTCTGTACTTGTAGCCTCATTGCAGCATTATTCACAATAGATAGGATATGAACATAACCTAAATGTCCATCAGTGAACAGATTATAAAATGTAATACACACATATTGGAATATTTTTCAGCTTCAAAAAAGAAAACCCTGCCATTTGTAACCACATGGATGAATGTGCTAGACACTATGCTAAGTGACATTATCCAAGAACTGAAAGACAGATACTGCAGGATCTCACTTACGTGTGGAATCTAGAAAGACAAAATCTAAGTAGAGCAGAATGGTGAATGCCAGGAAATAGATAGTAGCAAAAATAGGGAGATATTGGTCAGAATTTACAAAATTTCAATTATGTAGAATGAAAAAGTTGTGGAGATTTAATGTGCATCTTGGGGATTATAGTTAATAACATTGTATTGTATACTTGAAATTTGTTAAGAGAGTGCATCTTCAGTATTCTTACCAAAAAGAAATTAAACATACCATCTGTGGTGATGGATCATTTAATTAGCTTGATTGTGGTAATCATTTAACTATATATATATATATATATATATATCATAACATTATGTTTTAATCCTTAGATAGATACAGTTTTCATTTGTTAATTATACCTCAATAACACTAGAAAAATGCAATTCAGTCTACAGGCAAAATATATATATTATCAGGCAGGTTGTGTTAATAGAATTGGTTCATTCTTACTTTCCTGAAAAAAAATTTTGTTGATAACTGACATATGATTTTAATATGGTGTTATATTTTGTTTTTATGGAAGTCTTCTTAACTATAAATGTGTCACATCCTCCTCCCAACACTACTGTGAATTTTGGCTTGGGAATCAAACATAGATTGGATTTTTTTCTTCCCTCATTACAGATTTTTAAAACTAAGGCCCACTGCTTCATACTGAGCACAATAGTTCTTTTTTTCCTCTTATTTTCCTCCTTATCATTACTTTTCAAGGTTCATATATTGGGATTTTTTAAATTAATTGTGTTCATAAAATAAAAAAGAACTTTTATTCTTTGGTATGTTGACATCAATTAGTCTGTGATTATTTCCCTGTATATAATGTATATAATATATACATTATATTTGAATGTCTTGTTTCTCCAACATTAAATAGGCTGAATATTACACATACACAAACACACATGCACAAACATGTCTGAGTAATCTATTCAACAGGCAAAAGCTATATGTTGGGAAAAATCCACTGATTTTGTTTTTGAAAACGGCTAAATTTAGGAAAGTTACCAGAACACATTAAATTCTTCAAGGCCCTACATCTGCATACCATAAGCATGTAAGGAAATAGCAAAGGAGCTTCAATAGCTTCAGTAGCCAAATAGTCACAGGCATAGCCTTATTCCATGATTTTGTTTTCTATCAAGATTCAGGAACACAGTATCCTCTTAGTAAACATCTAGCACTTGTGGGACTGCCCCAAGCAAGTGTGCAGTGTTTTGCATATAAATCATCACATTATTCCCTGTGTGCTCCTGGCAAGGTAGAAAGAAATGATCAACACTATTTAACAAAGGGGGTCACATATCTCTATGCATGTCAGCAAGTTATAGAAAAAAAGTGAACATTTTAATGTATAGTTAAAAGAAATAGTCACACAATTATGTAAACTTTTGTTTTATGTCTGTATATTTACATTTAAGAAGTAAAAATTGAATTAGAGAAGAGTAAAAAATATCTTCAAATTTATATATATTCCTAGGTAGGGAAGATCCCCTGGAGAAGGGATTGGCTCCCCACTTCAGTATTCTTGCCAGTGAAAGTTCATGGACAGAGGAGCCAGGCAAGCTACAGTCCATGGTTCGCAAATAGTTGGACATGACTGGGTGACTGATAGTCTTTTGGTCTTAATAAAAATCCAAATGCTTTTTTTACACACTGAAAACTGATGAAACACTCATACATCAACACAAATGAAGAAATATTTCCATTAGCAGGTAGACACACTTTTATTATCAAATAGTCAAATCTTATTGCCCAAGTTCAAGAAACTGTTCAAGACTATGTGACTAAAAACTACATTAACTAAATATTTGATAAACAATTACTTAGTTTCATTCATTACTGTAGGCACTAAAAATAAGTTTTTGTTCCTACTGTCTAGGGTTCTCTTTCCCATCAGCTAAAATTTACTTCTAAAAAGAACTACTTTCTAAATTGGTAAATGAATGACCAACAAAGTTATGGTTCTGTTTGCCTGTATGTTTTGAGGCAAGGGTAGTTGGTGGCAGTGATGTGAGAGCAATTGGATACGACAATGTTAAATTGCCTGTGAAATATTCCAGTAGTCTCTAAGAGGCAAAAGATGAATATATAAATCTTTGGTAGCAAGTTAAACAAAATGTGTAAGGGTCAGTTCTAAAGCAAGCAATTTGAGAAATAGTTTCACACTTTAATTCTCACATATGGTAGAAGGATATAGTTCTTTCATAAGATCAAATGTGTTTAAGTTAATAACACAATGAAGTTAAAGCTGTTTTTAAGCTATTTTTAAAGTGTAATGGAATTGTGTGTACTCTTCTGGAGAGCAATAGAATAAAGAAATTCAATTACTGGGTAATACAAATGAGACTGCAAAACAAATGGGTTTCTATTTCAGTTTTAAAGAGTTTACCACTTGTTAAGCAAACTTGTTTATAAATATCATATGTAGATACATAGAAAAGTACTTGACCAATTTGTGGTGGTCAAAAGCAAGCAAATTCATTGATATTACAAAACAATCAAGAATAAACACATTGACATAATATTTCTGGACTATTTTAAATAGTAAATATATTGTGCTTCAAGTCTACTATTTTTTTTTAATTAGAGAGCCACATATACCTTGAGGCAAGAGATAAACTCAAATATCATTTTAAACAAAATTCAGACCAGATATTTTTAAACAATTTATAAAACATTTAATAGAACATCATGAAGACCAAGAATGAATACTGCTAAACCAAGAAAAATGTGCACCTACTTTGTGATGGCAACCCCTAATTCTATAATTTCAACAGAATCAGCTAAGCCATGACTACATAGACAGAAATCTCTAATGACAAACTGAAGAATAAAATAACATATAGAGACTGAATAGATTCAAAAATTTATTAATAATTATTTGTTAATAAAGCATAAGTTCAGAACTAAAAAAAAAAAAGAAGCTTTGACAGTCTTTCAGTTTGTAAAGAAAAATACATGATTTTTCAAATTTATAGGTGAAATTTTGTTGTAACAAGTGCTAAAAAAATATTCAATGATTTAATTAGGATCCAAAAATGAATTTGAGAGGCAAGAATGTTGTGCTAAAGTTTAAAAATAAATTTATTTTTAGGACCTACTATTAAATATCAGTAGAGTGACTACAAATTTCCCAAAATATTCTTCCCTTGACAACTTCATCTCTAACAGTGGTTATGTGAGTCTATCGTGGCCTTCCTCTCTGGTATAATGGTTTGAAAAAGAATCAGACATTGCATTTTTGCATGTGGCAATGAACAATATTAAGGTTAAATGAAGAGCTAAGAGTTGAGCAATTTCTAGAAAAGAAGTGAATAGAAGCCTAGAGAAAGCAAATTCCCACATAAAGATGATCTGAGGATATTTCTTTAGAAATAAAAGTAAAAACTCAGCTTATCTTGTAGTTTTACAATGACAATCTTCATACTTCATAGTGTATATGGAACATTGTTTAGGCTGGTAGGGGTAGAGGTGGGCATGCAACCAATTTTGATAAATCTTATCTTATACACATACATTTGATTCCAGTTCTCTCCCCCCAGAGAATAAGGACCACTTAGTGAAATTCTCAGTTGTGTCTGACTCTTTGTCACCTCATGGACTATACAGTCCATGGAAATCTCCAGGCCAGAATACCGGAGTGCGTAGACTTTCCTTTCTCCAGGGGCTCTTCACAACTCAGGGATTGAAACCAGGTCTCCCACGTTGCAGGCAAATTCTTTACCAGCTAAGCTACAAAATAAACTTTTAGCACATCTCACAGATGTAGAGAAAAAGATGCCCTTGGGTAAGCAGAAAGGTATCAGTGACTTATGTCAATAAATTGATGATTTCTGTATCAGATTTTATCTCTTTCCATACTTTTTAAACTTCTCTAAAGGATGTTGTCTTATAAGTTGTTGACCTTTTCACATGAAGGAAATAAACTGGCCCATTTACTATGGCTTTTGTCTTGCTAAGAGTTTACTGATCAGTACATTCTAATGAATTCTGATTTGGGAGCATGTGTCACAAAGACATCTTTACCCCAATTTAGGATTGTCTTACCAAATTCAGGAAACTAGCAAAAACTGAATCTCTGAACCTATAAGACCATAAGAAAGGATGAGTTCAGGTTTGGAATAAGTGATACACTGCAGTTTCAGAGACTCCAAGATCACACGTGCTCATTTCATTATGCATTATCTTCAAACTCTTCTAACAGACCTGTGAGCAGAGGATTAACACCTGGTCTGGGCTGATACTGGCCTGCTGGCAAATGATCTCAGTGTTTGTTTTCTGGAAAACTACATTTAAAGTAAATGTGGAATTTGGTGTCTGTTCCACTTTATAAACATGTAATTGGTAAAAATTCACTTGAACTGACCAAACTGAATTTTCTTGCAGACTGTGGGCCTGGATAGCTGGTGAGAATTTGAGTCTGTAGGCTCTCAGTGTCAAGGTGACTTACTTTGGTTCTTAGGCACCTGTCTCTGACAGTCCTACACAATCCTACACAATCATGGAAGTTCGGAACTGCAGAGCCATTGGTCATCCAAATGAAACTGAAATCTATCTGCTGCTTCTTCAGTCCTTTTGCTTCCATAAAATCAATGCAGTATCAGATTGAAGCCTACTTGTATCTTATACATCTGATTGTGTTTTCTGACCCATAGCAATTGCAACGTAAATGTAGAGCTTATTCAAATGTTGGTATAACATGGATAAGCAACATGCTAGAGCTTTAAAAATGGTTTTAAAATGCAAATAAAACCTTAAGATTTATGAATTTGTATACTTAAAACCAGAGAGACTTTTAATAAACATATTTTCTTCCCTCCACTATGACTTTGTGGCTCTCTATTAGTTTGCTAAGGCAACCATAGCAAAATACCAAAGATAGGGTGGCTTAAAAAACAGAAGTACAATATCTCATAGTTATGAAGCCTAGAAATTCAACACCAAGGTGATAATATGTTTAATTTCTTCTTATGCCACTCTCCTTGGTTTACAGATGACTGCTTTCACAAGGTGTCTCCTTTGTGAAGCAGTATCCTTGGTGTAATCCAAGTAATCCAAAGACATTACTCTGTCAACAAAGGTCCATCTAGTCAAGGCTATGGTTTTTCCATTGGTCATGTATGGATGTGAGAGCTGGACTGTGAAGAAAGCTGAGCACCGAAGAACTGATGCTTTTGAACCACTGTGTTGGAGAAGATTCTTGACAGTCCCTAGGACTGAAAGGAGATCCAACCAGTCCATCCCAAAGGAGATCAGTCCTGGGTGTTCATTGGAAGGACTGATGCTGAAGCTGAAACTCCACTTTCGCCACCTCATGTGAAGAGTTAACTCATTGGAAAAGACCTGATTCTGGGAGGGACTGGGGGCAGGAGGAGAAGGGGATGACAGAGGATGAGATGTCTGGATGGCATCAATGACTTGATGGACATGAGTTTGGGTAAACTCCAGGAGTTGGTGATGGACAGGGAGGCCTGGAGTGCTGCAATTCGTGGGGTCACAAAGAGTTGGACACGACTGAGCAACTGAACTGAACTGACTGATCCTTGGTGTATTACTATATACCAAAATTTCCTCTTCTTATAAGGACATAAGGCAACTTGGATAAGTGTCCATTCTAATAGCCTCATATCATCTTAATTACGTTGGTAAAGGCCCCATCTCCAAATCATAGCTATTTCTTAAGAATTCAGATGTGTGAGTTTCAACATAAGAATTTTGAGATGGTGGCACAGTTGAGTCCATAACACTCTCCTTGTATTCAAGCCTAGAGTGAATAACCATTTGGTAAGAATATAACAGAGAAGTGATAAAAAAAAAAAAAGAAAGAAAAATATAGGACTTTAGCTGCAATCAGCTTCCTTGATAGCTCAGTTGGTAAAGAATATGCCTGCAATGCAGGACACCCTGGTTCAATTCCTGGGTCAGGAAGATCCGCTGGAGAAGGGATAAGCTACCCACTCCAGTATTCTTGGGTTTCCTTTGTGGCTCAGCTGGTAAAGAATCTACCTGCAATGGGGGAGACCTGGGTTCGATCCCTGGGTTGGGAAGATCCCCTGGAGAAGGGAAAGGCTACCCACTCCAGTATACTGGCCTGGAGAATTCCATGGACTGTGTAGTCCAGGGCTTTGCAAAGTCAGACACTATTGAGTGACTTTCACTTTAGCTACAATCAGCTTAAAAGTATTTTTCAAAGAAATATTAGAAATATTTTATAGTTCTAAAGGAATAAACTGTTAGTTTAGACCACATGAAATTGTCATTTTTATCATTCAAAAATTTTAATTACTTGTGTTACTTTTGTGACTGCTAGATCAGAATACAGAAATAAAGTCCATTATAAATAACATGTTATTGATAAGAGAGGAGTTGTTCTGGACTTCACCAAGATAGTAGACTAGGGGGGCAAAAACACAATTCTGCCCATGAACACATCAAAAATATATGTACATGTGCAATAATTCTTGGAAAAACTAACAGGAGAAAGACTTCTATACAAACACAGCTGTAAGAAAGATGCACAGGTAACCAAGTAGGCAAGGAAGTAAAGTGATTACCCTAGGACTTGTGTCCCTGAGAGTGACTCAGAGGAGAAGGCGGATTAACAGAAAAGATGAACCCTCTTAGCCAACTGAATAGGTGGCAGGACTAAAAGAGGGTAGAGGGAACATGGACTCCACTTGTGAGGAGCTTGTACCCAAACCAGGATGGAGAGGATGGAAAACTGCAAGAGTGGCTGCTGAGTTTCCTGCAAACACCACTACATACATCCCAGACTGATGGGAGCAAAAGTTCCAGCCATGCTTTGTTCACAAAGCAACCTCACAACCAGGGCAGAGGCAGCAGAGGATGAGGGGAAAGCCCATCTGTGAGGGACAAAGGGGGCTCAGACCAGAAGCGGAATTTGAACAACATGGTAGGTAACCACTACTGACACAGGAGTACATAAGAAGCAGCCCTGATTTCTGTCTGCAATGGAACCATTGCAGCCTGTGCTCCAACCAATGCAAGAGTGTACATGGGGCCCCTCCTGCCCTGTGATGCAGCTCCACACCCCAGAGAAGGCTCCAGAGACTGAGAAGAGAGTTTAATTGAGGCTTAGAAGGGGGCCCATTGCTAGCAGACCCATATACAAAGAAATGTTAAAGCGAGTGCTTCAGGTTGAAATGAAAGGACACTAGTGTCTAAGTCAAAGACATAAAATGAGGTAAACAACACCATTAAAAGAATTGTACTGTGTAGACTTAGTCTTTCAGTGGTGTCCTGCTCTTTGCAATCCCATGGACTGTGGCCAGTCAGGCTCCTCTGTCCATGGGATTTCCCAGGCAAGATACTGGAGTAGGTTGTCATTCCTTTCTGCAGGGGATCTTCCCAACCCAGGGATCGAACCTAGGTCTCCTTTATTGCAGGTGGATTCTTTACCATCTGAACCACCAGGTTATGAATTTGTCTTTTGAATCATGTACAAAAAGATAAAAATCAAAGACAATAATACTCAATTTATGTATCTAAATATAAATTGAGTATTATTGTAATAATTATTAGAATTACATAGCTAAATATAAATCTAGTACTATTGTCTGATTTTTATCTTTTTTAAAGTGATTCAAAAGACAAATGCATAACTCAGTACTTATGAATCTATGTTAAAGTACATACAAAATTACAGGTGCAATTTATGACAACAATATAAGGAAGCTGTGGTTTTACAAGTTTTTACACCATTTTAACTTTGGCCACCTCATGCAAAGAATTGACTCATTGGAAAAGACTCTGATGCTGGGAGGGATTGGGGGCAGGAGGGGAAGGGGATGACAGAGGATGAGATGGTTGGATGGCATCACTGACTAGATGGACATGAGTCTGAGTGAACTCCGGGAGTTGGTGATGGACAGGGAGGCCTGGTGTGCTGCAATTCATGGGGTCGCAAAGAGTCAGACACGACTGAGTGACTGAACTGAACTGAACTGTTAGTATTAATTTAAATTAATTATACAAATTAAGATGTTAAGTGTAATCCCCTGGTTAGCCACTAGGAAAATAATTAAAAATATATATAATAAGTTATATAGAAACAGAATCAAAATGGCAAACTAGAAAACATAAACTATAAATGAAAGAATACAATAATGGAGGAATTGAGGAACACAGATCATACAAGATAGAAAGATGGAAATTCCAAAATGTCAGAAGTAAATTTTCTTCTTATCAGTAATAGCATTAAATGCAAATTGATTAAACTCTAAGTGAAAGACTCTAAGTTTGGAAGGATAGATTTAAAAAATGACACACTCTATGTTGTCTACAAGAGATTTCCTTAGATCCAAAGACACAAGAAGTTGCAAGTGAAAGGGTGGAAAGATATTTCATGCAAGTATTAAACATAAGGGAATTGTTAGTGGCTGTAATGATACCAGACGAAACAGAATTCAAGTCAAAAACTGTTACAAGAAACAAAGATCAACATTACATACATACTGATAAAAGTGTTAATCCATCACAAAACAATAACAACTGTAAACATATACATAGCTTGCAACAAAGCGCCAAAATATATGAAAAACTAACAGACTTAAAGAAGAAATGGGAAATTATATAATTATTGGATGCTTCTGTATCCTATATTCAATAATGTACAGAACATCTGGGCAGAGGAATAGAGAACTTGAACAATGTTATAAATTAACTCCAACCAGCAAGTATGTAACACTCTGCCTAAAGAGAGCAGAGTGCTCATTCTTCTTAAGTGAATATGGAGTATTATATTAGATGACAAAACATGTTAGATGATAAAACAAGTCACATGTTCATAATTCACTGGATGAAAGAACCATTTTATTAATTCTGCTGCTGTAGCTTGTCATCAGTTGAAATTGTTGTGTCTTCATCAGAGATTAGCAGTAGCACCAAGCTTACATATACGTGATTTCCCTTGGAATGTTAGTTACCCATCAACTAATCCTTCTTGAAATCAATAATTTCACTCAAGCAACTGACCCATAATTTGCTTTCAACTACAATATCCTAAAGTCTGTATTTTATGATGATGGTAGAATCCAGATATGAGCTTCTTTAACTTTTTTCTATGGAGCTTTCCTTTATCTGTACTGAGTTGTGTGTAATCAGCCTTTACTACAATTTATCAGAACCACATGCTACAAAAAGTCCTCAGGTTTTAGGATTTTGGTTATATCTCTATTATTGAAATGATGATACATATTTTTTTCTGTTAAATATCTCCCATTTAAATACGTGAATGTTTCAATGTTAAATTTAAACATCAAATAGAAAAACTGCTTAAATTTTCAGATATAATGATGTTCAGTTTTCTCCTTATTAAAATAAAATGCATCACTGTAATTATGACTGGCACATTATCACCAACTAAGTACCCTTTAACTATTCTCAATCCCTGCTTAATAACATTGGGACTTATGTACATTATTTGCATGAAATTAAAGGTTTGTACTATTGTATATCTTAGGCAGTTAATATTGAATAATATTTCCATATCTGTTATTTCATATATAATACAATTAAAAGATACCTTGTAAACCCAAAGAATTGCTAAAAGGATTATTTTTCTCTGGAGATAAATTTAACTAGGGACACTTTTGACTTCCAAAGGGATTCTGTCAATGTCTGCTCTGTGGACATTTTTATTTGTCACACTCAGGAACTTCTATGGCATCTAATTTTAATGCCAGGGATGTTAAAAAGTATTCCGTAATACATAAGATGGGCTTCCCTGGTGGCTCAGAAATAAAGAATCTGCCTGCTAATGCAGGAGACATGGGAGATGCAGCTTTGATCCCTAGTTCTGGAAGATCCTCTGGAGAAGGAAACACAACCCATTCCAGTATTCTTGCCTGGAGAATCCCATGGACAGCGAGTCTGGTGGGCTATAGTCCATGGGGGTCACAAAAAGTTGGACTTGATTGAAGTGACTTAGCAAAATACACAAGACAGACATCTTACAACTATCAAAATATCAATAAGTTCAATATTGAGACACTCTGTTCTTGAAAAACATTAACTTTCCATAATCTCAATTTCTACCAAATATTAAAACTACAGCTGTAGAGCAATGCATAGATATTTAGGAGGCTTTTTTTTTTTTTTTTTAAGTTCAGTGGAAAATACAAAGGGCTACCCTGGTAGGTTAGTTGGTAAAGAATCCACTTGCAATTAGATTCCCAGGTAGATTCCTGGGTATAAAAAGGCAAAATGATAGGATACTGAAAGGGTAACTCCGCAGGTCGGTAGGTGCTCAATATACTACTGGAGATCAGTGGAGAAATAACTCCAGAAAGAATGAAGGGATGGAGCCAAAGCAAAAACAATATACAGTTGTGGATGTGACTGGTGATAAAGCAAGGTCCGATGCTGTAAGAGCAATATTGCATAGGAACCTGGAATGTCAAGTCCATGAATCAAGGCAAATTAGAAGTGGTCAAACAGGAGATGGCAAGAGTGAACACTGACATTTTAGGAATCAGCAAACTAAAAGGGACTGGATTGAGTGAATTTAACTCAGATGACCCTTATATCTACTACTGTGGGCAGGAATCCCTTAGAAGAAATGGAATAGCCATAACAGTCAAAAAAGAGTCTGAAATGAAGTACCTGGATGCAATCTCAAAAACGACAGAATGATCTCTATTTGTTTTCAAGGCAAACCATTCCATATCACTGTAATCCAAGCCTATGCCCCAACCAGTAACACTGAAGAAGCTGAAGTTGAACAGTTCTATGAAGACCTACAAGATCTTTCAGAACTAACACCCAAAAAAGATGTCCTTTTCATTATAGGGGACTGGAATGCAAATATAGGAAGTCAAGAAACACCTGGAGTAACAGGCAAATTTGGCCTTGGAGTACAGAATGAAGCAGGTCAAAGGCTAATAGAGTTTTGAAAGAGAACCCACTGGTCATAGCAAACACCCTCTTCCAACAACACAAGAGAAGACTCTACACATGGACATCACCAGATGGCCAACATTGAAATCAGATTGATTATATTCTTTGAAGCCAAAGATGGAGAGGCTCTATACAGTCAGCAAAAACAAGACCAGGAGCTGACTATGGCTCAGATCATGAACCCCTTATTGCCAAATTCAGACGAAGAAAGTAGGAAAAACCACTAGATCATTCAGGTATGACCTAAATCAAATCACTTATGATTATACAGTGGAAGTGAGAAATAGATTTAAGGACTAGATCTGATAGACAGAGTGGCTGATGTACTATGGATGGAGGTTCGTGACATTGTACAGGAGACAGAGATCAAGACCATCCCCATGGAAAAGAAATGCAAAAAAAGCAAAATGGCAGTCTGAGGAGACCTTACAAATAGCTGTGAAAAGAAGACAAGAGAAAAGGAAAGATATAAGCACCTGAATGCAGAGTTCCAAAGAATAACAAAGAGAGATAAGAAAGCCTTCCTCAAGGATCAATGCAAAGAAATAAAGGAAAACAACAGAATGGGAAAGACTAGAGATCTCTTCAAGAAAATTAGAGATACCAAGGGAATATTTCATGCAAACATGGGCTTGAAAAAGGACAGAAATGGTATGGACCTAACAGAAGCAGAAGATATTAAGAAGAGGTGGCAAGAATACACAGAAGAACTATACAAAAAAGAGCTTCACTACCCAGATAATCTTGATGGTGTGATCACTCACCTAGAGCCAGACATTCTGGAATGTGAAGCCATGTGGGCCTTAGAAAGTATCACTACAAACAAAGCTAGTGCAGGTGATTGAATTACAGTTGAGCTCTTTCAAATCCTGAAAGATGATGCTGTGAAAGTGCTGCACTCATTATGCCAGCAAATTTGGGAAACTCAGCATGGCCACAGGACTGGAAAAGGTCAGTTTTCATTCCAAGCCCAAAGAAAGGCAATGCCAAAAAATGCTCAAACTACCACACAATTGCACTCATTTCACACGCTAGTAAAGTAATGTTCAAAATTCTCCAATCTAGGCTTCAGCAGTACATGAACCACGAACTTCCAGATGTTCAAGCTGGTTTTAGAAAAGGCAGAGGAACCAGAGATCAACTTACCAACATCTGCTGGATCATGGAAAAATCAAGAGTTCCAGAAAAACATCTATTTCTACTTTATTGACTATGCCAAAGCCTTTGACTGTGTGGATCACAATAAACTGTGGAAAATTCTGAAAGAGATGGGAATACCAGACCACCTGACGTGCCTCTTGAGAAACCTATAGGAAGGTCAGGAAACAACAGTTAGAACTGGACATGGAACAACAGACTGGTTCCAAATAGGAAAAGGAGTACGTCAAGGCTGTATATTGTCACCCTGCTTATTTAACTTCTATGCAGAGTACATCATGAGAAATGCTGGGCTGGAAGAAGCACAAGCTGGAATCAAGACTGACGGGAGAAATATCAGTAACCTCAGATATGCAGATGACACCAGCATTATGGCAGAAAGTGAAGAGGAACTAAAAAGCCTCTTGATGAAAGTGAAAGAGGAGAGTGAAAAAGTTGGCTTAAAGCTCAACATTCAGAAAACTAAGATCATGGCATCTAGTCCCATCACTTCATGGGAAATAGATGGGGAAACAGTGGAAACAGTGTCAGACTTTATTTTTGGGGGGCTCCAAAATCACTGCAGATGGTGATTTCAGCCATTAAATTAAAAGGCACTGACTCCTTGTAAGGAAAGTTATGACCAACCTAGTTAGTATATTGAAAAACAGAGATATTACTTTGCCAACAAAGGTCCGTCTAGTCAAGGCTATGGTTTTCTAATTGTCATGTATGGATGTGAGTTGGACTGTGAAGAAAGCTGAGCATCAAAGAATTGATGCTTTTGAACGGTCGTGTTGAAGAAGATTCTTGAGAGTCCCTTGGACTGCAAGGAGATCCAACCAATCCATTCTAAAGGAGATCAGTCCTGTGTGTTCATTTTAAGGACTAATGTTGAAGCTGAAACTCCAATATTTTGGCAACCTCATGTGAAGAATTGACTCATTGGAAAAGACTCTGATGCTGGGAGGGATTGGGGGCAGGAGGAGGAGGGGACAACAGAGGATGAGATGGCTGGATGGCATTACCGACTCAATGGACATGAGTTTGAGTGAACTCTGGGAGTCGGTGATGGACAGGGAGGCCTGGCATGCTGTGATTCATGGGGTCGCAAAAAGTTGGACAGGACTGAGCGACTGAACTGAACTGAACTGAACTAGATTTCTGGTTCTAGATGATCCCCTAGAGAAGGGATTGGCTACCCTCTTCAGTAATCTTGGGATGGTGAAAGCAATTGGTGAAGCAAATTACCACTAATGAAGTAAAGAAATGCTTTCTAAGTGCTGGGTAAGGTGAAGCATTCTTACTTGCATGGCCTGACTGCCTACAATGGTGTAGTCATTTACCTATGGAACACTTGTGTGTCTATGGAGCAGTCATTTACCTATGGAGCAGCCTCACTTGGCTTATTGTACCACACACTTTAGATGATGGTGTTTCTCCTACTAGTACCATTACTAGTAATACTATTGCTATTCATAACTGCAAGAGCAATAGCCATTATTTAGTGGAACATTTGAATAGCAAAAATGCTGTGCTGAGCTCTACACTTTTATTATTTTATTTAATTCTCATTATGATCCAATGAAATAGTTATTATTAGAGAAGAAAATGAAATTTAATCTTCTATCATTAACTATATATCACTCTAAGAGGTAGCATATATGGATCAAATAAAATAAATCCATTTCTTTTTTTTAGAAATGTGTATAGTGATACCCTGAGAATATACAGTTTCCTTAAGTCCAAGAGGCTGCTAAGCAGTAAAGCTAAATTGGAAGAGAAGTTGACTTTCTCTAAAAATAATGTTATCTACTAGCACAGTTTTTTATGTGTCATTGGTGCAAAATTTCATTTGGGTGCTTTAAAAGTTCAGATTCCAAAATTTCTTTTCAACTTAGCAAATAAAATTCTTCATGGCTGGTGACCATAAATGCCATTCTCAGTAGCATTTCATGTGATTTTATGGCCATGAGTTTGAGAATCATGGAATAATATTATACTACAAGTTATAATGTCAAAAGATATACTTTTTTTTTTCTTTTTTCAAATATTCTTCGTATAAAGGATAGTTCAGCTACCTGCCTTCATATAAAGGGTTCAGCTAATATTCAATCTAGGATCTTATTTTTTAAAAATAGTATTAACCACATAAGTGGAAGTATCTTGAGGGAATGAGTTTATAAATTGCTTAATGACTTCCTAAGGTATTTGTGAGCATTAATTTATATGATATAAATAGAAACTCAAAGTTCTACATAATCAAAATTTTGTGTTGTCAACTTCAAGATATCTTGTTCAGTTTCACCTATAATAATTGAAACCTTTAGTTGTAAATGTCCATTTATTTATTTTTCATTTCTTCACAAAATTTTGTCACTGCAGGGATTGCTAGGATTCTTTCCAAATATCACAGTTGTCTAAAGTAACCTCCATCTGTACTTGTAAAGATTACACTTCTGCATTGTTCTAAGTTAGATAAGGCTGTGTAACAGTCTTTGGCCAATGAAATGTGAATAGAGATGGTACTTCACTTTCAGGAACTATAGTTTGAGCCAGTACATAATTCCCTCTTTTGTCTTCATCTTGGCAAAGATATTTTAACAAAGGGCATTAAGAAGATTCTATCAGCCAGGGTGACTATAGTGTGGTAGGGAATCCTCTGTTTTCGAAATCCTCTGAGATATGTATTGCTATGGTAATATATTCTGGTCCACTATGACTATTAGAGTCAATGATAGAAACATTAATATGGAAAACAGAAAAAATGGATTATGGAGCAAAGACCTCTGCCACTCTCCTTATCACATGCCATTATTTTCTTTGGGTGTAAAAAATTCCTGTTATTTGGAACATAGACAAGACGACCATGATGACAATGAAAAGCACTCACAGATCAGGAAAAATCTGAGTTGTTTAAAGTAAAGGTTTTTAGATAGTGTGTACACACACTCTTAGAAAGTAATCACAAAGCATGAAAAAATACATACTAAGAAGTTACTTTAAAATTGATGGTATAATTTGTAAAACAATATAGAGCTAAAAATTAACCAGACACAGTGGAAAAATCTTCCTGAGACAACTGATAGGCCTTGAGTGTGTAAAAATACCATTGCTTTTAATTTGTAACATAATGAAAGTAAACTGGTTATTTTAACTTATTCCTTAAAACTTAAAATAAATTGTCATTTAGTATTTGCTTACTTCCAGTGGAAGTGAGAAATAGATTTAAGGGCCTAGATCTGATAGATGAGTGCCTGACGAACTATGGAATGAAGTTTGTGACATTGTACAGGAGACAGGGATCAAGACCATCCCCATGGAAAAGAAATGCAAAAAAGCAAAATGGCTGTCTGGGGAGGCCTTACAAATAGCTGTGAAAAGAAGAGAAGCGAAAAGCAAAGGAGAAAAGAAAAGATATAAGCATCTGAATGCAGGGTTCCAAAGAAAAGCAAGAAGAGATAAGAAAGCCTTCTTCAGCGATCAGTGCAAAGAAATAGAGGAAAACAACAGAATGGGAAAGACTAGGGATCTCCTCAAGAAAATCAGAGATACCAAAGGAACATTTCATGCAAAGATGGGCTGGATAAAGGACAGAAATGGTATGGACCTAACAGAAGCAGAAGATATTAAGAAGAGATGGCAAGAATACACAGAAGAACTGTACAAAAAAGATCTTCATGACCCAGTTAATCACAATGGTGTGATCACTGACCTAGAGCCAGACATCCTGGAATGTGAAGTCAAGTGGGCCTTAGAAAGCATCACTACGAACAAAGCTAGGGGAGGTGATGGAATTCCAGTTGAGCTATTCCAAATCCTGAAAGATGATGCTGTGAAAGTGTTGCACTCAATATGCCAGCAAATTTGGAAAACTCAGCAGTGGCCACAGGACTGGAAAAGGTCAGTTTTCATTCCAATCCCAAAGAAAGGCAATGCCAAAGAATGCTCAAACTACTGCACAATTGCACTCATCTCACATGCTAGTAAAGTAATGCTCAAAATTCTTCAAGCCAGGCTTCAGCAATATGTGAACCGTGAACTTCCTGATGTTCAAGCTGGTTTTAGAAAAGGCAGAGGAACCAGAGATCAAATTGCCAACATCCGTTAGATCATGGAAAAAGCAAGAGAGTTCCAGAAAAACATCTATTTCTGCTTTATTGACTATGCCAAAGACTTTGACTGTGTGGATCAAAATAAACCGTGGAAAATTCTGAAAAAGATGGGAATACCAGACCGCCTGACCTACCTCTTGAGAAATTTGTATGCAGGTCAGGAAGCACAGTTAGAACTGGACATGGAACAACAGGCTGGTTCCAAATAGGAAAAGGAGTTCGTCAAGGCTGTATATTGTTACCCTGTTTATTTAACTTATATGCAGAGTACATCATGAGAAATGCTGGGCTGGAAGAAGCACAAGCTGGAATCAAGATTGCTGGGAGAAATCTCAATAACCTCAGATATGCAGATGACACCACCCTTATGGCAGAAAGTGAAGAGGAACTAAAAAGCCTCTTGATGAAAGTGAAAGTGGAGAGTGAAAAAGTTGGCTTAAAGCTCAACATTCAGAAAACAAAGATCATGGCATCCGGTGCCATCACTTCATGGGAAATAGATGGGGAAACAGTGGAAACAGTGTCAGACTTTAATTTTCTGGGCTCCAAAATCACGACTGATGGTGACTGCAGCCATGAAATTAAAAGACACTTACTCCTTGGAAGGAAAGTTATGACCAACCTAGAGAGCATATTCAAAAGCAGAGACATTGCTTTGCCAACAAAGGTTCGTCTAGTCAAGGCTATGGTTTTTCCTGTGGTCATGTATGGATGTGAGAGTTGGACTGTTAAGAAGGCTGAGCGCTGAAGAATTGATGCTTTTGAACTGTGGTGTTGGAGAAGACTCTTGAGAGTCCCTTGGACTGCAAGGAGTTCCAACCAGTCCATTCTGAAGGAGATCAGCCCTGGGATATCTTTGGAAGGAATGATGCTAAAGCTGAAACTCCAGTACTTTGGCCACCTCATGTGAAGAGTTGACTCATTGGAAAAGACTCTGATGCTGGGAGGGATTGGGGGCAGGAGGAGAAGGGGACAACAGAGGATGAGATGGCTGGATGGCATCACTGACTAAATGGACGTGAGTCTGAGTGAACTCTGGGAGTTGGTGATGGACAGGGAGGCCTGGCGTGCTGCGATTCATGGGGTCCCAAAGAGTTGGACACGACTGAGTGACTGATCTGATCTCTGAGTTTTCTCAGTGATATTTACCTTGCTTTATTCTATTTTTGTCAAATATAAATCCTCATTGTAAATCTTTTCTCATAATATTAAAATATATTTGCTATTGGACTAGTTTTCTAAACTTTTTCCTTCACATATGTCTTAGGTTGCATAGTGGGCTGAGGAAAAAATGATCTTATTTTTAGGGAAAACAATCCTGGAGCATTAAAAGAGAAAAAAGGAAAAAAAGATAAACAATGAAATGAGGCTACTACAGGAATCAATACAAGGTGATGCATCAACACAGTGGTTATTAATTCAAATAAAAAGCTTTTCACTCCATGAGATTTATTTTGAAGTAGTATCTACAGATGGCTTCCATGGTATCTCAGCTGGTAAAGAATCTACCTGCAAAGCAAGAGACTTGGCTTTAATTCCTCGGTCAGGAAGATCCCCTGGAGAAGGGATAGGCTACCCACTCCAGTATTCTTGGGCCTCACTGGAGGCTCAGATGGTAAAGAATGTACCTGCAATGTGGGGGACCTGGGTTCAATCCCTAGGTTGGGAATATCTCCTGGAAAGGACATGAAAACACACCCCAGTATTCTTGCCTGTAGAATCCCCGTGGGCAGACCATGGTTGGGCTACAGACCATAGGGTCACAAAGAGTCGGACATGACTAAGCGACTAAGCACAACAGTCCCACAAAAGGATCTCCAGTGATTCACACCTTAACCTCAATGCACTTCAGAATGACCAACTGATGACAGCAGTAAGAACCCAGTTCTGTTTCACAGATGGATTGCCATGATACCCTGATTCTCAGCAAAAATATACTCTTTTTGTTTATAGACTCACTTGAAAGGCGGGGTTGAAGGGAAATTCTTCCACTGGGTTAAGCAAAGAGCAATATGATTGACTATTCCCTTTTAATTTTTTTTAACAGGAAAAGTGGTCTTAATAACAATATGTACTCCAGGAAAATGGAACTATTTTGGATAGTTGGTCATGGCCTTGGAAACAAGGCATTAGGATAAGGAAACAAGTAAGCCTTGAGAAGAAATATGAATTGGATGATGATGTATGCCAAAAATGTGCAGATGTTTTTCTCTGTGTCTCATGTTAATGCCTATCTAGCATCTTCCTCATGGCCAAAATAGACATGATTGGAAGAATGTATATACCACTTAAGCACATAGCATGACTGAATATTTAATCCTATATCACAAAAACCTATGCTAAGTGCTATGCATCCCCTTCATTAGTTAATTAACTGTCTACTTGCAAACAGCTTGATCACATCAAATTTCCTCCCACTTGGTAGGGTCTATTCTGGAAATGGGTTTACTTTTATTGATACATACCACCTGTACCATCATCCAAGGGCAAGAATAGCCTATTGACAGGGAGTTTCCATTTAAATTGCCTCAGACTGAGGGAGGGCTTCTAAGCTGGCTCAGTGGATAAAGAATCCACTTGCAATGCAGGAAAAGAGGAGACACAGTTTCATCACTGAGTCAGGAAAATCCCCTGGAGGAGGGCATGGCAACCTACTCCAGTATTCTTGCCTGGAAATTCCTCTCATGGACAGAAGAACGTTGTGGGCTACAGTTCCTGGGGTCACAAAGAGTCGGACATGACTGAAGCAACTGAGCATGTACACAGACTAAGAAAATTATTTTACCAAAAAAAAAAAAAGTAGTGACATAATAGGCTTATAACTTTGTGATCCACTGCTATTGTGTCTTATTCCATCTTCTAGAAGCAATGTTTTAAGGAATATAGGAATAAACTGTTTAAAGTTTAGCTAAACAGCAGTCAAAAGAATCACCTTTACATATTAATGCTCTATAATGCAGAAAACAAATGGCAAATGCACAATGCTAAGTATTCAATATCTATGACACATAGATCTGGTGCTAATGGGTAGAAATGGAATTGTCCTTTACCAGTGCTTCTGAGTTTATCACAGCCAATTCTTACTAAGTGAATTTCTGAGTTATATACTTCAAGTAGAAGGAATGTGATTGTAGACTGAAGTTCTGTGATATAAGAAGATATATAAAGCAAAGTAGTAACTATGTGGGTAAAACTGAATGGACATATATATAATACAGCAAAATGCTAACATTTGATGGCATTATGAAATTAGAATTAAAATATTTAAAGCGTATTAGGAATGTGGAGCTAAAGTATTCTAATTTATTATATTGAAGGAAATTAAATCTATTTGTTAATTTTGATTTACAATTACTTTGATGATTTAAAATTATGTTTAATTTTTAGGATTAATACCAGAAGAATAAAATAGAGTGTACAGCTTCCAAAGAGGTAGACAAAAACAAAGAAACAAAAAAGAATAAAAGAATATTCAGTTCATCAAGAAGAAGGCAATGAAGAAAAAGGGGAGAGAAAGAGAGAGAGAGAGAAATGAATAATTTTACAGAGGAATACGTGGGAGACCACTTGTAAATAAGATTAACAAAGTTAGTGATTTGTTCCATTTCTCAGCAATAATAGAGTAACTCAAAGTTGTTGTGACACATGATTGAATCCAGTGAAAGGATACACTCTCAGTTTTGTGATATACCTACAAAAATAACAATATAATATGATCTTGATAAGTCATAAGAAAAACATAAACTGAGAGTGATTACTAATAATTGAACTGGAATCTTCAACAGCAGCATGTAAAGGAAAGACTGAAGAATTACAGTAGACTAAAAGAAAGCAAAGAGCTTGCTATAAATGACTGCAAATTGGAAGGCTTTGCAATAGTGGGAATTATTGGGACAAATTTTGAAACTTGAACAACTGTACATTACATGAACTTATTATCCAACTGCAATTTTATTGTTTTTGATATCTATACTGAGGTTATATAGTATAAAATCTTTGTAGGGATTACACAGTAAATTATTCAAATATAAAGGACACCATGTAAACAACTGACATACACTCATATGATTCTGAAAAAAATACTTTTCCTGCAAACAATAAATAGTCTGCATTTTTATATTTTTAAATGGTTAGAAAAATCCATAAAATAACCTAACTAATGTAAAAGAAGGGGAAAATAATGGCTAAAGCAGAAATTAAGAAATTAGAAAATAATCTTTAATAGAGGGAGGCTGAACAGAACCAAATACAAACTATTTAAAAATAACTGACTATAAAAAGTAAAAAGCAAACAAAGAAGAAACAAGTAGACAATAAACATTAGAAATTTTTTAAAAAGTATTTCAAAATAAGTCTGTAAATTTAAATAAAATTATATTGAAACATTATGAAAAATTTTACATCAACATTAAGATTTTAGATAAAATGGAAATATTTTATTAATATTAGAAAAAATGTTTATCTAAATATTATTTAGATAAAATGGAAATAGTTTCCTACACTCAGGAATAACTCTGCAATCATTAAAGACAATAAGAAAATTTTAAATGTTTAATTAACTTTTAAAAAGATATTTCCCTCAAAATAAAACAACACACACAGACACACATAAACATATACAATGCATGCTAGGCTTTTTAAATATCAAATTGCATCCAAATTTTAATAAAGAAATAAATTCAATCTTACACAAAATTTGGCAGAATAGAGAAAGAGAAGCAATATTTCCCAATTTATGCTGAGAAGATGCAAAAATATTCTCAATTTATGCTGACAGGATGCAAAGCCTTGATACTAAAATCTGAAGCTGAAATTAAAAGAAAGGAAAATCATAGGTTAATAGCATACTTGGAACAAAAGTGAAAGAAATTTTCATTATAGCATTATACAAAATAAATAATACATAATGGATATTTGGGTTAATCCCAGCAATGTAGGCCATTTAATATTAGAAAATAAATCAATACAACAACACATTGATAAAAAAAAGAGGGTGAATATATTTGATAATTTATATTGCTGCAGAAAATTTCTCATAGGATTCAACATTTATTTGTGAGTAAATATCTACTAGGTGAGAAACAGAGTGTTTTTAAATTTCCTATAAGTAATTCTTAAACTCTTACAATGAATATTTTGCTCAAAGTTAAAAATTTGAATTTTCTCCTTTTGAAATTAAAAAAAAAATTAACAGTGAAAACTAGAGTATGTACTAATATTCAGCATTGTAACTGAGGTAATAGCCAATGTTATATATCTATTAAAATCAATTTTATAATATAATTACTTTATTTGATATCACTGTGCATAGAGAAAATTTAAAACTCTTGTTAAAAATATATTAGTGTATTCGGCAAGGTTCTGTATATCTAATCAATATACCAAAATCAATTGTACCTCTACATACTATCAACTGATGAGAATAATTTACAATAAAATGAAAAATAGAAATTGCTCTGGAAAATACGTACCAAAGAAATACAAGGTCTATTTGTGTAAAATTTTATGCTTTTATTGATAATCTTTAAAGAAGGCTTGATAAATGAATACATGTAATACATTAGAAATTGGATTTTAATGTGTGTCCTCAAAATTGTTATTAAATCAATTTATATATACAATTTTTATATTTGCAATCCAAAGTGCTTTGTGTTGTTATTTTACACAACTTAGTAAGTTGATTTGGAAATGTCTGGAGCCAAGAATAGCCAATACACTATCATGCTAATTGCACAAAAATTTGACTTCAAAAGTCTTAAAAATGAAATGCTGTAGTAATAACAAAGTTGTGTAAATAGATCAATGCCATGGAATGAGGAAACTAGATACAGATACAAGTATATATAAGAACTATTGACATATGAATGAGAAGGTAATCCAGAGTGGGAAAATTTGTCTTTTTTAATAAAAAGGTGCTTGTAACTGGTTGATTGAATATCTATGCTTAAGCCAAAATTTAAATGCCTCAGAAAATCAAGAGAGATAATATTTTAAGAACTTTGAAACATGGGAGATTTTATGAAACAAGAACAAAAACTTTATTCAGACTTTTGGAAAGACAGAAATGACAGCAGTAGAATTTTTAAGGACCCTGAATATCCAATAAAGCTAACATACATGCAAGATGCCAGAGTAGGAAGATCCAAGGGTTGGTCCCTGCAACTAAGCAACCATTGTACTGGAAAAGAATTAAATCAACTATTTTGGAACACAGAATATGATTGATCACTTATAACAGAAAGGGGAGTGCTTGATGAAGCCCTTTTTGGTAAGAAAGTAGAATCCACAAACATTTCCCATGCCCCATTCCTCAGCCCCTTTATCAACTTGGGGACAGTGCTATTCATTCCTTGGTTGTATAGCTGATTCTGTGGCAGGCACAGGAGACCTTGCGCTCCAAAAACCAGAGGATGTGCATTTGGGTTAATGTGGCAGAACTCTGAAGAACTGGCAGAGACACCTTCTTTGGTTTCAGTCTTTTTGGCCATAGTGATCTCCCCTGGTGGCATCTATTAGGGCATGTAAAGAAGAATCCTTCTTCCCCATCCCTTTTTGGAATCACACATTTAACAATATCTTTGTCAGATCACTGTCTCAAGATAGAGAAAATCTTAATGTGCATGTTCAGTCATGTTTGAGTCTTTGCAGCTCTGTGGACTCGAGCTCACCAGGCTCCTCTGTCCATGGGATTTCCCGGGCAAGGATACTGGAGTGGGTTGCCATTTCCTCCACCAGGGGATCTTCCTGATTCAGGGATCAAACCTCCAGTACTGTGGTGGATTCTTTACCTCTGGAGCCACTGGGGTTTCTGCCAACACTTTGTTAGATCACTGTCTGAAGATAGAGAAAATGAGCCAAAAATTTCAATGTACAAAAGGAGTACACACTTGGGAAAAATAGACACAAATGGACATTCCCAAGTCTACACAAGCAAAAGCAGCAATCCCTGAGGACTGTGAGCATCATACTTCCAAATTTACCACATTATAACACAGAATGCTCAGTTCTTTGCAAAAATATTACAAACCATTCAAAGAAACTTGAAAGAATGACCCATTGAAAATACAAAAATGACTCTGACAGAAATTCCAAAGAAACCTAGTCTTCTGTAATTACTGAATTCACCAGCATAGTAAAAAGATTACATTCCATGAAAAAGTAGGATTTGTCTCAGGAATTCCAGACTGAATCAACATGCTAAAGAAATTAACATACTGCACTATATCGATAGAATAAAGGGTAAATGCCGCATGATAGGCTCCCCCAATGGCTCACTGGTAAAGAATCCACCTGCAATGAAAGAAATGCAGGAGAGTTGGGTTCTATCCCTGAGTCAGGAAGATCCCCTGGAAGAGGAAATGCAAACCATTCCAGTATTCTTGCCTGAAAAATCCAATGGAGAGAGGAGCCTGGCAGGCTACAGTCCATGGGATCACAAAGAGTCAGATATGACTGACTGTGAGCATGAAAAGCTTGAGAATCTCTGTAGAGGCAGAAAAAGCAATTGACACAACATTTTTTTGTGATAAAAAAACTAACAGCAAAATAAAAATATTTCAAAGATAACTAGTTCAATCTCATAAAACTCATCTATGAAAAATTCACAGCTAAAATAAACTTCACAGAGAAATAGTAAGAGTGAAAGATCAGGAAAAAGACCGAGATTTCTGCTCTTATTATTGCTGTTCAACATTGTACTAGAGATTCTATTAAAGGAAATTAGGAAACCAATACAATATTGTAAAGTAAATAAATAAAACTAAAAAAAAAAAAGGAAAAAAGAATTCATCCAAATTTAAAAAGTATTGAAACTATTTGCACTTGATATGATCTTGTTTATAGTACATCCTGAAGAATAACAAACAATTACAACTAATGAACAACTTCAAAAATCTGTTGTATTTTTACACACTGACAATAAATGGTATGAAAATTAGAGTAAGAAATCAAGATTAGAAAATAAAGAACGTGTAGAAAATAAAGAACATGAATTTGAAAAATAATTTGACTTGGACACCACACCCATACATATTCTCAAAAAAATTAAAAGTCCAAATGAATGGGAAGACATTTCACATTTATAAAATGGAAAGCTTGTCATTACTAAGATGTCTGCTGCTGCTGCTGCTGCTAAGTCGCTTTAGTCTTGTTCAACTCTGTGCGACTGCATAGGCGGCAGCCCACCAGGGTCTGCCATCCTTGGGATTCTCCAGGCAAGAACACTGGAGTGGGTTGCCATTTCCTTCTCCAATGCATGAAAGTGAAAAGTGAAAGTGAAGTCGCTCAGTTGTGTCCAACTCTTAGCGACCCCATGGACTGCAGCCCACCAGGCTCCTCCGTCCATGGGATTTTCCAGGCAAGAGTACTGGAGTTGTTTGCCATTGCCTTCTCCACTAAGATATCTTTACCCTCCAAAGTGACTTATATTCCAACTTTTAAATTGCTTTTTTTTGGCGGAAATAAATAAACTGATACTAAAATTCATAAGAAATACAAGTGACCAGGAAGAGCACTAAGAAACAAAGAAAGAAAATAACTGGCTTACTCACACTTCCCAAATATAAAATACACTATATTAAACTATGATAATCAATACTGACATATAGATTAATGGCATAATAAATGAAATGAATTGAGGATATTCAAATAAACCTAAACATGTTTGGGCAATTGGTGTCTAAGAGCACTAAGACAATTCAATGTGAAAACAAAAAAATAGTCTTTTCAACAAATGGTGCTTGACCAAATACATACCCACATTCAAGAGTTAAGCTGAACACCTACTTTAAATAATACGCAAAAATTCATCAAAATGAATCAAAGATCTAAATATAAGCACTAAAATTATAAAAATCCTATAGGGAACATGCATATAAATCTTTATAACCTTAGATTAAGCAGTCATTTTATAGATATGGCACCTAAAATACAAACAGCAAGGGGGAAAAACATATATAGTGGACTTCCTCAATATTAAAACTTTTAAGCAACAAAATCAAGAAAGTGATTTTAAGAACAAAATCAAGAAAGTGAAACTCACAGAGTGGGAGAAATCTTTGCAAATCATATCTGCTAAGTCTTTGTTGTTGTTGTTCAGTCACTCAGTCATATCTGACTCTCTGTGACCCCTTGGGCTGCAGCATGCCTGGCTTCTCTGTCCTTCACCAAACTCACGTCCATTGATTCAGTGATGCCATCTAACAGTCTAGTCCTCTGCTATCTGCTTTGCCTCCTGCCTTCAATCTTCTCCAGCATCAGGGTCTTCTCTAATTAGTCAGTTCTTCACATTAGGTAGCTAAAGTATTGGAATATCAGCTTCAGCATCAGTCCTTTCAATGATTATTCTATATTGGTTTCCTTTAGGATTCACTGGTTTGATCTCCTTGCAGTTCAGGGACTCTCAAGAGTCTTCTCCAACACCACAATTCAAAACCATTAATTCTTCAGTGCTCAGCTTTCTTTATGTCCCAACTCTCACATCCATACCTGACTACTGGAAAAAAACATAGCTTTGACTAGATGGACCTTAATTAGTAAAGTAATGTCTCAGTTTTTTAGTCTGTTGTCTAGGTTTGTCATAGCTTTTCTTCCAAGGAGCAAGCGTCTTTTAATTTCAAGGCTTCAGTCACCATCTGCAGTGATTTGGAGCAAGAGGATCTGAATAGGCATTTTTCCAAAACGGACATACAGATAGGCAACTGACATATGAAAAGGTGCTCCAATCATCAGGAAAATGCAAATCAAAACAACCATGAAATATCATCCCATACCTGACAGAATGGTAGTAATCAAAAAGACAACAAATAATAAGTGTTGATGACAAAAGGTAATCTTTGCGCACTATTGGGGGAATGAAGATTGGTATAGCCACTCAAGTGAAACAGTATGGATGTTCCTTAAAAAAATTAAACAGCTTAAAATAGGACAAGTATATAATCTTACAAACCCACTTCTGTTTATTTATTCAAAGAAAACATAAATACTAATTCAAAAATGTATCTGCATCTCACTGTTCAGGGTATCATTACTGATAGTACCAAGATATAGAAACAATCTAAGTGTCCATCAACAGACAAATGGATTAAGTGTATATATACATATATGTTAACATATATATCAATCACCTATAAAAAAAGATGAAATCCTACCATTGCAGCAATGTGAGTGTACCTAAAGAGTATTATGCTTAGTGAAATGTTAGACAGAAAAACAAATGCAATATATTTTCATTTTTATGCAGAATGTAAGATGTAAAACAAAGGAACAAATAAAATGAAACAGAAATAGACTCATAGATACAAAGAACTAACTAGTAATCTCCAGAGGGAAGTTAATTGGGCTAGGGCCCAAATAAATGAAGAAGACTAAGAGGAATGAACTACCAGGTGTAAAATAAACAAGGTGCAAGGATGTAATATACCATACAAGGGATATAGTCAGGATCTTTACAATAACTTTGTGTAACATACATTCTAATTACTGTATTGTAAATTTGAAACTAAGATAATATTGTAATTCAAATATATCTCAATAAAAATAAAATGATTTCACGACTGGTATATAGGAAAGCAATTGACTTTTCTGTTAGGCCTGCATCCTGTCACAATGCTACATTCACTTAATTATTCTAGGAGGTTTTCATTTGCTCGTGTTGATTCTTGCAATTTTTTATGTAGGCAATATTGTCTTCTGTGAATAAAATCAGTGGTGATGGACAGGGAGGCCTGGTGTGCTGCGATTCATGGGGTCGCAAAGGGTCGGACACGACTGAACGACTGAACTGAACTGAATGTGCATGTTTTTCATTTATTTGTCTTGTATAATTGCTTCAGTTAGCAATTTCAGCATAATGTGAGAGAGGACAATCTTGCCTTCTTCTTCAATTTAGGGGTAAAATGTCCATTTTATCACAATTTATGTATAAGCTTGGTGATTGATATTTTATGGAAGTTGTTTTTATATTTATGAAAGTTTTTCTCTATTCATAGATTTCTGAGATTGTTTGGTCATCAATAGGTGGTGGATTTTGTCAAAACTTTTTTTTCTGCCCAAATGATATAGCTGTGTTTTTTTTTTTTATTTATACTGTATTGACTTGATTTTTAAATGATGAAATACCCTTGAAAAAGTAGACTAAATCTCATTTTCCATTATATTTCATTATTACATTTTAATTTGGGATTTTGATTGGCTAATTCTTAAAGGAGGATATTCTCATTTGTATTCATGAGTGATCTTGACCTGTTTTTTTTTTCTTCTAATACATTAATCTGATTTTAATAATAGGCTAATGCAGGATTCATTGAACAAATTGGGAACTTTTCCTCCGTTTCAATATTCTAGAAGAGAATGTGGAAAATTGGTGTTACCTCTAGCTTAAACAATTGACAGAGTGTAATGGTAAACATTATCTGTTCTGATGATCTCCCATTTAGGTTATTCATTATTGATTCAGTTTACTTTATATGTATTTATATGTATAAATAGATATACATATGATATAAATATAAATATACGTATATTTATATATAAATATACATATATACGTATATTTATATATAAATATATATGCTGCTACCGCTAAGTCGCTTCAGTCGTGTCTGACTCTGTGCGACCCCAGAGATGGCAGCCAACCAGGCTCCCCTGTCCCTGGGATTCTCCAGGCAAGAACACTGGAATGGGTTGCCATTTCCTTCTCCAATAAATATATATATTTATATATAAATATATATATATAATAGATATTTATATATATATATTTCAGCTGGTAAAGAATCCACCTGCAATGCAGGAGACCCTGGTTTGATTGCTGGGATGGAAGATACCCTGGAGAAGGGATAGGCTACCCATTCCAGTATTCTTGGACTTCCCTGGTACCTCAGATGGTAAAGAATCCACCTGCAATGTGGGAGACCTGGGTTTGCTGGGTTGCAAAGTCCCCCTGGAGGAGGGAATGACAACCCATCCCAGGATTCTTGCCTGGAGAATCCCCATGGACAGAGGTGCTTGGTGAGCTACAGTCCATGGGGTCGCAATGAGTTGAACACCACTGAGTGACTAAGCACAGCACAGTACCTTAGTACCTTTGACAGTTGGTATCTGAAAATTAATTGATTGTTGTTGCTCAGTGACTAAATCATGTTCAACTTTTTGCAATCCAAAGGACTGTAGCACACCAGGCTCCTCTGTCCTCCACTATCTCCCAGAGTTTTTCAAATTCATGTCCAAAAATAATTGATGCATTTCATCTAAATTACAAAATTCATGGCCTTAGAATTATTTATATTATTCCTTCAGTAAAATCTCAGTGTCCAATGAATCACCATGATGATTACTGAAACAAATCCTATATTGGTAATTTTTATCTTTTTCTTGTTTAGCCTGGCTGCAAGGTTATCAATTTTATTCCTCTTTTCCAAACAAATAGCTTTCAGTTTTGCTGATTTCTCCTTTGATTTGTTAGTTTTAAGTTCATAAATTTCTGCTTTAGATTTTATCCTCTTCATCTGCTAGCTTCAGACTGCTTCAAGTTATTTATGCAGTGTAAAATGTTGGAAATAGTATTTTCATTTTAGGTCCCACTTCTTTTATATGGATACATTTAATTCTACAGATGCTCATTGAAACACTACTTTTCTTCCACCTCAGAAATATTATTTTGTTTTAAATTTATATTTAATTAAATAATTTTAACTTTCTGATACATCATCTTTGATCGATGTGCTATTGAAAACTATGTGTTAAGTTCATGTGTTATCTAATATCCAAATATTGGAGTTTTTCCAGTTATCTTTCTGTAATTAATCTGGTTTAGCTCTAATGTGGAAGGAAATGGCAACCCACTCCAGTGTTCTTGCCTGGAGAATCCCAGGGACGGGGGAGCCTGGTGGGCTGCCGTCTATGGGGTCGCACAGAGTCGGACACGACTGGAGCGACTTAGCAGCAGCAGCAGCAGAGATCTCTTTAAGACAATTAGATATACCAAGGGAAGGCTTCATGAAAAAATGGGCACAATAAAGGGTAGTTAGTGTAGACCTAACAGAAGCAGAATATATTAAGAAGAGTGGCAAGGATACACAGAAGAACTGTACAAAGGAGTTCTTAATGACCTGGATAACCACAATGATGTAATCACTCACCTAGAGCCAGACACCCTGGAGCGTGAAGTCAAGTGGGCCTTAGGAAACATTACAAGCAAAGCTAGCGGAGGTGATGAAATTCCAGCTGATTTATTTCAAATCTTAAAAGACGATCCTGTTAAAGTTCTGCACTCACTATGCCAGGAAATTGGAAAACACAGCAGTGGCCACAGAACTGGAAAAGGTCAGCTTTCATTCCAATCCCAAAGAAGCGCAATACCAAAGAATGTTCAAACTGCCAAACGATTGCACTCATTTCACATGCTAGCAAGATTATGCCCCAAATCCTTCAAGCTAGGCTTCAAAAGTATGTGAATAGAGAGCTCCCAGATGTACAATGTGGTTCTAAAAAAGGCTGAGGAACCAGAGATCAAATTGCCAACATGTGTTGGATCATAGAGAAAGCAAAAGAAATCCAGAAAAACATGAACTTCTGCTTCATTGACTATGCTAAAGCCTTTGACTGTGGAAAATTCTTAAAGAGACACCTTGTCTGCCTCCTGAGAAAACTGTATACAGGTCAAGAAGCAATAGTTAGAACTGAAGATGGAACAACAGACTGGTTTAAAATTGGGAAAGAAGTATATTTAGCTGCATATTGTCACCCTGCTTATTTAACTTCTATGCAGAGTACATCATGCGAAATACTGGGCTGGATGAAGTTTATGCTGGATCAAGATTGCTCAGAGAAATATCAATAAACTCAGGTATGCAGATGGCACCACTCTTATGGGAGAAAATGAAGAGGAACTACAGAAACTCTTGATGAGTGTGAAAAAGGAGAGTGAAAAAGCTGGCTTAAAGATCAACATTCAAAGAATTAAGATCATGACATCCATTCTTATCACTTCATGGCAAATAGATGGTGAAAAAGTGGAAACAGTGACAGACTATTTCCTTGGGATCCAAAATCACTGCAGACGGTGACTGCAGCTAAGAAATTAAAAGATGCCTGCTCCTTAGAAGAAAAGTGGTGACAAAACTAGACAGCATATTAAAAAGAAGAGCTTCGAACCTGGATGCTTGGGGCTGGTGCACTGGGACGGCCCAGAGGGATGGTATGGGGAGGGAGGAGGGAGGAGGGTTTGGGATGGGGAACACATGTATACCTGTGGCGGATTCATTTGATATTTGGCAAAACTAATACAATTATGTAAAGTTTAAAAATAAAATAAAATTAGAAAAAAAAAATAAAAAAAATAAATAAAAAAGTAAAAAAAAAAAAAAAAAGAAGAAGAGCTATCACTTTGCTGGCAAAGGTCTGCTTAGTCAAAACTATGACTTTTCCAGTAATTATGTATTGATGTGAGATTTGGACCATAAAGAAGGCTGCTGCTGCTGCTAAGTCACTTCAGTCGTGTCTGACTCTGTGCGACCCCATAGACAGCAGCCCACCAGGCTCCCCTGTCCCTGGGATTCTCCAGGCAAGAACAATGGAGTGGGTTGCCATTTCCTTCTCCAATGCATGAAAGTGAAAAGTGAAAGTGAAGTCGCTCAGTCGTGTCCGACCCTTAGCGACCCCATGGACTGCAGCCTTCCAGGCTCCTCCATCCATGGGATTTTCCAGGCAAGAGTACTGGAGTGGGGTGCCATTGCCTTCTCTGTAAAGAAGTCTGAGTGCCAAAGAATTGGTTTTTGAGCTGTTGTATTGGAGAAGACTCTTGAGAGTCCCTTGGACAGCAAGGAAATCAAACCAATCAATCCTAAAGTAAATTAACCCTGAATATTCATTGGAAGGACTGCTGCTAGAGCTGAGGCTCCACTACTTGGACCACCTGATGCGAAGAATTGACCCATTAGAAAAGACCCTGATGCTGGGAAAGATTGAAGGCAGGAGGAGAAAGGGATGACAGATGACAAGATAGGTGGATGGTATCACTGATACAATGGACATGAGTTTGAGCAAACTTCAGGAGATAGTGAAAAGACAAGGAAGCCTGGCATGCTGTAGTCCATGGGATCGAAAACAGTTGGACATGACTGAGTGACTGAACAACAGCAATATATGCTAATTGTTTCCAGTTTATTGATGGTATTGTTTAATTCAACTATAAACACTGATTTTTTTTCCATTGGATATATCACTATAAGAGAGATATAAAACCTCACTAAAAAAGAGATTTGAATTCTCCAACTTTAATTGTGGATTTGTCTTTTCCTTCTTTCAGTTTCAATGGTTTTTGCTATATATTTGCTTAAGTTTTCTATTGTTCTGGTGTATATTTTCAAATTTATCATTTATACTACAAAGGAAGGTAAAAAGTACAAATCATGTTGTTTATAAAAAGTTCATGAGAAGTTTATAATATTTTCCTTACGTAACAGTTTATAAAACAGTACTTCAACTCAATGGCATAAAGTAACAGACTTATTATTATCATTAATTCTGTGAATCATTAATTCAAATAGTCATGGGAGGATAATTTCTCTTTATCCTTCACTATGTCTGAGGCTTCAGTTGAGAAGGTTTGAAGATTGTGGGTAACTTGAATGATTGTAGCTGTAATTATTCAGAGGATTTTTCAGTCACATATTTGGTGTCTAGGTTGGGATGAGTCTGTTACGTAGGAAGTTAGGTGTGAGCAACAAGTGGTGGCCTACCTGAAAAAGATTCAAGCTGATTTCTAAATCCCACCCTAGACACACCCCAATGTGGCCCAGAAGAGCTCATAGATATGCCACAAAATAACCAAAGAGACTTTTCCAACTCTGGTGCTTGCATCCTAGGTGCATAGCATAGTGGATACCAACTAGCCACAGGGACTTCAACTCAGCCACCTGTGCCCTTGATGCAGGGCTGTGTCCTCAAGTGACCTTAGGGAGCAGCAGCCTATTAAGAGCTCATAAATATTCTATGCATAATACATCCGATTACAACAGACTGAATTATGGGAAAGACATGTGCCATACTGCCTGCTGTTATGTAATTTGCAACTGTCATCCACGCCCATTTAGATGAAAGTACTGTCTTTAAAACTCCAGAACCTTATTATTATGACACAGGTGCCTCTCTTGGCTTGGCCCACCTTCCCTTGAGGTGGTCTTCCTGTTCTTTCTTCACTAAAATTGCGTTTGCCATGGGTAAGACATCAGATTCTTCTTTGTGTCCTTACCAAGAACCGAAGTCCACCAGGAAGGGTTCTCTTCCACTCTCCTTATCAGGTAACAAATCTAAAATACCTTTACTAACTGTTCAATTTGCCTGAAACTGAGGAGCAGGAATGATGCTATAGTAATTTTTGAAAATGACAATGTGCTACAAAATAAGTAATCACACACACACACACACACACACACACACACACACACACACACACATGTATATAATGACTGTAAGTAAAGCAAAGAAATTATCATCTTAAAATTCAGGCTAGCAGGTAAAAATAAGGCAATGGGAGTGATTGCAACAACCAATATTGTTACAATATTGTTAAAACAGCAACAAATATTTATTTTAATATTTAAATTGCTAGAGTTGTAGTTTTTTTCCTTTCTGTTCTCATTGATTTAAAATAAATATGTATATAAGTTTTCAGGAGCAGATCTAATTCTTCCTATGAAAATTTCCCTTCCATCTACCAAATCTAACACCGCCACATTAAATTTCTAAATATATTACTCAACCTAATGAAGGCAGATATTTTTAATATTTTATGTTCACAGTGATATCTCTACCACACAGCCTGTGGTAGAAACTCAATATATATTTTGAACAGATGACTATATGAACTGAAAATCCAGTACAGGTGAAGCAGTATAATGCAATGATTCAGAGCAAAGTCTCACAGACTAACTGGCTTCATATTTTCGTTTAGCCTCTTGTTAGCTGCTTACCAGCCACTTTATACCATAAGCAAGTTACTCAATTTGTCATGGCCTCCGTTTTCTTGTCTGTAAAATAAGGATATTAGTAGAACATTTTTTCATTGTCATTTATAGGATCAAATACTTGTAAGTTTCATAGAACATTGAACTAGGCAAGTACCTAAACCTAACATTTAATTACTAAAAAATGATACATACTAACTACTAAAAAATTATAGCTGTTACAATGCTGTTGCAATTGTCATTTTCTTTTGATTCTTTGAACAGCAATGACTCTTGTGTATCATTTACTTGGCAAAATTAGATATCATTGAAATCTGTGTCTGCTAATGATATCTAAAAGCAGTTTCCAGAGATGTTACATGTTTGATCAATGTAAGTCAGTCTGTGCTTTTTTCTTTCTCCATTTGTTTGCTTTTCTTTTTCTTTTTTCCTTACATATAGCTAAGACTCTTAAAATAAAAAGTGAAGGAAACTGAACACTGCATTTCTCAGATCATAGAGTTTTTTTCTCACATGGCCGGGCTTAATATTTACCACTGAGACTTATAACTTAACATTTATGAATCTCTGTTTTCTTATTGACAGTAAAAGAGACTTGTCTTCCCTTGCTAAGCAACTGTGATGAATAAATTATACACAAATAAAAAGTACCTAACACAAAGCAAAGACTACATTTGAATCAGTTCTAATGAGGTGGATGAAACTCAGTTCTAATGAGGTAGATGAAACTGGAGCCTATTATACAAAGCAGACAATCTTTATCTTCAAGTTTTCTTCTTTATCCTGCCATCCTTCTCCCATCAGTTCACATTTTCTGCCCTGGTAACACTATTAACTGCCTTGTTTCATACTTTTTATGTTCCTTAATAAATTCAATTTATTTTATGTATAATTATTGGAAATCAGTCATTCAAAATAATAATATGAGGATTTTGTTTCCTTCAGAATTACTTTTAAAAAATGAACCATCAAAGTGCCTACTAAGAAGTTTATTGTGAAAAAAAAATTAATTGCAAGATTGAAATAGGCATAGCTGCACAGTGAACAGTGGTGAAAGGTAATTTTAAGACAATGAAAAAATGAAATAATTCAATGTATATAAGGCAATCAATGTAACACAAAAGCACTCATAATTATAAGGTTTTGGCCTCATTTATATCTCAAATGTCTTCCTGAAAGTGCGATTTGAGTATTTGTGTCCAAAGGAAGGTAGACCATTACAGAGGTCAAATCATTGTCACAAGATGACTTGACAAGGCACGAACTAAGGACAAGAATATTTTATTTGAATATTTAGTGATTATAGATCATAGGTGATGTCTCATATATCTCTCAAAATTTTAGATGGATTTGCAATTAGAATCCTAATATTCACTGTATGCTTAAGTATCTTCCTAAAATTCCTGTAGTTTAACTATTTTTAGAATCTCTTAAACCATTTAGCATGTCTGTTTCTCTATTCAAGGCCAGACAGTAAGTATTCCAACTCTGTTGCAAAATTGTGCAAAATTATTCAATTCTGCTTTTGAAGAATGGAAGAAGGCATAGAAAATATGCACACAAATGAGGGTGTTCTAATAAAATCTTATTCACATAACAGTTTGTGAGCTGAATTTGACCTGCAGGCCATGGTTCTTCAACTTCTGCTCCTAAATATACATCAAAAGGAATCAAGTAAGGGCTTCTGTGTATCAGATATTGGAAAGTTCATGTACTATGTATTTGGTAATCTTAAGTTCCACTAACAATCATTCATTAGCTGATTTTTCTTGGACTGCTTATTTAATATCAGAACTATTTGATATGCTATTATATGTTGAAAACACAGCTTTATACAGATGATGACTCTTTTGGATAGTGAATATCTTCTATAAAATATGATGCTAGATACCTACATTTCTTCACTTCTTACTTCATGCACTTGGTAGGGCACTGAAGAATGTTCAGAGAGAAAAGAACCTTTGAATTCAGATCTAGCCAATCAGAATTTCTAACTTAGCCTCAGGGAGTAATGCAGGAATGGTAATATCACCTAAACTAGGTTAGTAAGTCATCCTTAGGATACTCTTGAAATTATTTTTAAATTTAAGGAATGCAATAGAATTGCATTTTATGAAAGTAACAGAAGTATGCAGCTCTTTGAAGCCCTCCCATCTGTACTGTGTGTACAGTCACATCTGACTCTGCAATTCCATAGACTGTACAGTACTGAGCTCAGTCGCATCTGACTCTGCAATCCCATAGACTGTAGCCAACCAGTTTCCTCTGTTCATGGAATTTTCCAGGCAAGAATACTGGAGTGGGTTGCCATTTCCTTCTCCAGGGGATCTTTCCAATCTAGGGATCAAACCCTTGTCTATCCTGCATTGGCAAGTGGGTTCTTTACCACTGTGTCACAGTAAATCTGCTATGTGTGATAGAAGTCAAAAGAGAAGAAAGAAAAATAACAAAACTAAACTGTGCCCAGATATTGAAATTTCTATCCTGGATCCAATTACACTCTAAGCTAGTTTTTATTTTATTTATTTGTCTATGACTCTGAATACAAGTGTGAGTTATGTCTCTATATTTGAAATAAAAAGATATTTAGTAATAAGTTCTTACATTATTTGTTTGGCTTAAATTTTATCTTCTGTACAAGCAGAAATAGCCATGGGAGACATATCATAGTATTTTTCAGTGGTAGGATCATAAACCTGAGTCTAGAGCTTTGGCTCAAGTCCTAGGTCAACCACTCCTAATTGTGTGATCTTGGAAAAGTTATTTAACATCTTTCTTTAAAATTTTTGTTATTTCTCATCGGCAATGTGGAAGATGATGTGGATTATTGTAAGGATTATTGTTCAGTTTCTCAGTCATGGCCAACTCTGCAACCCCATGGACTGCAGGAGCACACCAGGCTTCCCTGACCTTCACCATCTCTCAAGAGACTTCTCCAACACCATAGTTCAAAAGCATCAATTCTTCAGAGCTGACCTTCTTTATGGTCCAACTCTCAAATCCATACATGACCACTGGAAAAACCATAGCTTTGACTATATGGACCTTTTTCAGAAAAGTAGTGTCTCTGCTTTTTAATACACTATGTTAATAGGTATGTGGACCTTCAAAGAATAGTTGAGAGAGTAAGCACCCAAAACTGTTATTTATATTTTATGGACAAAGTTTTTCTCAAATCACTTGTGCTACAAAGATAAGGAGACCAAGAGTATGTCTATAGGTGTTGCACATCAGAGTGTGGGAAAAGAGAAGTCCTAAAGTGAATATTGGATCATAGAGAAAAAAACAAACAAACAAAAAACAGGTATAATAATCTAGACAAGGTTTTTATACTTATGATCTTGCCTGTGATATTTGTAGTGGACAGCACACTGTTTTAGTATTATTTTATTCTAGTACTATTGCAGATATGTGTTCACTATACATAAAAGTGAAGATCTCAAGTATACATGCAGATATGTTAAAAAAAACAAAATACCACACAAAACCTTATCAAACCAACAACCCCAACCATAGCCATATGAAATCAAATGCAAATATGTTGAATTAAATTTATTTTATCTAAACAACTGCTTTATAATTTTCATTTTAATTATAAATTGCATGACTGATTTCCAACTCAGTTTCAAATACATGAATTTTTATCATCAGAACTCTAAGGAAGAGCTCCAGCCTTCAACTCAAACCTTTATTCATAAACAAGTACTGGACTGAAAAATTGGATGATAGTTATATAGTTTATGGATGTAAGTGGATATATATCATATATGTCATATGCAATATATATGGACACATTATTCATAAATATATTTTAATAAATATTTAATTGCATATGATATAAATATTTATGAATATACTATATATATGTATATTCATAAATGAATACTGGACAGCAAACTGAGAAAATGTTTTCTTTTAAGTAGTGTGATAGAAAACATATGTATAATGAATCTAATAATAAAACATATGCAGTTGTTTTTTGTGCAGTTTTATTTTTTTGCCTTTCATTTCACTTTCATAGTAATTTACTTTTTCCCATCTATATAAAATTATCAGTCGATTATCAATTAAAATTTTGGAGGAAAGATCTTTTACCATCAATAGTTTAAGAATTGCTCCAATGAGGCATGAGATAGTGCTCTGGGAGTAAGGAAAATTTCAAAGAAGACTTGGCATATATCTAGAATGAGTTGGGCTGACTCTCAAGAGGCAACTGTTAAGCCCATGCTTCTAAGTCGCTTCAGTCGTGTCCAACTCTGTGCGACCCCATAAATGGCAGCCCACCAGGCTCCCCCGTCCCTGGGATTCTCCAGGCAAGAACACTGGAGTGTGTTGCCATTTCCTTCTCCAATGCATGAAAGTGAAAAAATAAAGTGAAATTGCTCAGTCTTGTCCGACTCTTAGCGACCCCATGGACTGCAGCCCACCAGGCCCCTCGGTCCATGGGATTTTCCAGACAAGAGTACCGGAGTGGGTTGCCATTGCCTTCTCCCATGTCAATATCTAAAAGTCTTCAGCAGCCACATTCATTCACTGTATGTTTTAAGCTAATGGGACTAGAAATAATGAGGAGAATACAACTCCTGGGAAGGAACTCTCCTTCCCAATAAGCAGAACCAGAAAACAGAGGTCCTTAGAAAGCAAAAGCCCATTTCTACAAAAGTCAACCAGGATAAAGAAGAGAAATCTGGGGGAATGAAATTGATGAGATGTCAGCATTAAATTAAAATGTGAAGTGCAGGGACTTCCATAGCATTTCAATAGTTAAGAATCTGCCCTGCAACACAAGGGACATGGGTTCAATCCCTGGTCAGGGAACTAACAACCCACATGCTGCTGAACAACTAATCCCACTCACCAAAACTACTGAGCCCACATACTCTGGAGCTTGCAGATCCTGAGTTTCACAGGTAAGACCTGACACAGCCTAATAAATAAATATTTTAAAACATAAAAATAAAATGTGACATTCATCTAACACTGTGGATGAGGCTCTCTTTTCTGGTAACTTTCAACATTTCTGAGAATAGAATTACCATAGCTTCTGAAAAGTTCAAAGATGACCCCAAAGGTTACAAATTGCTACCATGAGCAGAGTATGTCAGTAATTTCAGTGATGAACATCCCTGGAAATACAAACGAGATGACAGGAAACAGAATGAACACATAATCCAGTCAACTGGATGCACAGAGGTCACCAATGTACATAAACCTGTCCTGTCCCATTCCAAATATAGTTGTTTTACATGATCTGTTCAGAGAATCTGGAAACAACCCTGAGTAGGGTGTAGAAAGACTGGGTCTGTGTGTTTTCAGGAAGTTTTAGAACTCTTTATTGCCAAATTCAGACTTAAATTGAAGAAAGTAGGGAAAACCACTAGACCATTCAGATATGACCTAAATCAAATCCCTTATGATTATACAGTGGAAGTGAGAAATAGATTTAAGGGCCTAGATCTGATAGATAGAGTGCCTGATGAACTATGGAATGAGGTTCTTGACATTGTACAGGAGACAGGGATCAAGACCATCCCCATGGAAAAGAAATGCAAAAAAGCAAAATGGCTGACTGGGGAGGCCTTACAAATAGCTGTGAAAAGAGAAGTGAAAAGCAAAGGAGAAAAGGAAAGATATATGCATTTGAATGCAGAGTTCCAAAGAATAGCAAGAAGAGATAAGAAAGCCTTCTTCAGCGATCAGTGCAAAGAAATAGAGGAAAACAACAGAATGAGAAAGACTAGGGATCTCTTCAAGAAAATCAGAGATACCAAAGGAAAATTTCATGCAAAGATGAGCTCGATAAAGGACAGAAATGGTATGGACCTAACAGAAGCAGAAGATATTAAGAAGAGATGGCAAGAATACACAGAACTGTACAAAAAAGATCTTCACGACCCATATAATCACGATGGTGTGAGGACTCACCTAGAGCCAGACATCCTGGAATGTGAAGTCAAGTGGGCCTTAGAAAGCATCACTGTGAACAAAGCTAGTGGAGGTGATGGAATTCCAGTTGAGCTATTCCAAATCCTGAAAGATGATGCTGTGAAAGTGCTGCACTCAATATGCCAGCAAATTTGGGAAACTCAGCAGTGGCCACAGGACTGGAAAAGGTCAGTTTTCATTCCAATCCCAAAGAAAGGCAATGCCAAAGAATGCTCAAACTACCGCACAATTGCACTCATCTCACAGGCAAGTAAAGTAATGCTCAAAATTCTTCAAGCCAGGCTTCAGCAATATGTGAACCGTGAACTTCCTGATGTTCAAGCTGGTTTTAGAAAAGGCAGAGGAACCAGAGATCAAATTGCCAACATCTGCTGGATCATGGAAAAAGCAAGAGAGCCCCAGAAAAACATCTATTTCTGCTTAATTGACTTTGCCAAAGCCTTTGACTGTGTGGATCACAATAAACTGTGGAAACTTCTGAAAGAGATGGGAATATCAGACTACCTGATCTGCCTCTTGAGAAATTTGTATGCAGGTCAGGAAGCAACAGTTAGAACTGGACATGGAACAACAGGCTGGTTTCAAATAGGAAAAGGAGTTCATCAAGGCTGTATATTGTCACCCTGTTTATTTAACTTATATGCAGAGTACATCATGAGAAACACTGGACTGGAAGAAACACAAGCTGGAATCAAGATTGCCGGGAGAAATATCAATAACCTCAGATATGCAGATGACACCACCCTTATGGCAGAAAGTGAAGAGGAACTCAAAAGCCTCTTGATGAAAGTGAAAGTGGAGAGTGAAAAAGTTGGCTTAAAGCTCAACATTCAGAAAACAAAGATCATGGCATCCGGTCCCACCACTTCATGGGAAATAGATGGGGAAACAGTGGAAACAGTGTCAGACTTTATTTTTCTGGGCTCCAAAATCACTACAGATGGTGACTGCAGCCATGAAATTAAAAGACGCTTACTCCTTGGAAGGAAAGTTATAACCAACCTAGATAGCATAATCAAAAGCAGAGACATTACTTTGCCAACAAAGATTCATCTAGTCAAGGCTATGGTTTTTCCTGTGGTCATGTATGGATGTGAGAGTTGGACTGTGAAGAAGGCTGAGTGCTGAAGAATTGATGCTTTTGAACTGTGGTGTTGGAGAAGACTCTTGAGAGTCCCTTGGACTGCAAGGAGTTCCAACCAGTCCATTCTGAAGGAGATCAGCCCTGGGATATCTTTGGAAGGAATGATGCTAAAGCTGAAACTCCAGTACTTTGGCCACCTCATGTGAAGAGTTGATTCATTGGAAAAGACTCTGATGCTGGGGGCAGGAGAAGAAGGGGACGACAGAGGATGAGATGGCTGGATGGCATCACTGACTCGATGGACGTGAGTCTGAGTGAACTCCGCGTGTTGGTGATGGACAGAGAGGCCTGGGGTGTTGCCATTCATGGGGTCGCAAAGAGTCGGACACGACTGAGTGACTGATCTGATCTGATCTGATCTGAAGAACAAATAAGCATAAATAATGTGTAAAAAGCCTCTTGATGAAAGTGAAATAGGAGAGGGAAAAAGTTGGCTTAAATCTCAACATTCAGAAAACTAAGATCATTGCATCCGGTCCCATCACTTCATGGCAAATAGATGGGGAAATAGTGGAAACAGTGGCAGACTTTATTTTTCTGGACTCGAAAATCACTGCAGATGGTGACTGCAGCCATGAAATTTAAAGATGCTCACTCCTTGGAAGGAAAGTTATGACCAACTTAGGCAGCATATTAAAAAACAGAGACATTACTTTGACAATAAAGGTATGTCTAGTCAAGGCTATGGTTTTTCCAGTGGTCATGTATGAATGTGAGAATTGGACTATAAAGAAAGCTGAGCGCAGAAGAACTAATGCTTTTGAACTGTGGTGTTGGAGAAGACTCTTGAGAGTCCCTTAGACTGCAAGGAGATCCAACCGGTCCATCCTAAAGTAGATCAGTCCTTGGTGTTCACTGGAAGGACTGATGTTGAAGCTGAAGCTCCAATTCTTTGGCCACCTGATGCCAAGAGCTGACTCACTGGAAAGGACCCTCATGCTGGAAAAGATTGAGGGCAGGAAAAGGAGTGGACAACAGAGGATGAGATGGTTGGATGGCATCATGGACTGAGTGGACATGGGTTTGGATGGACTCTGGGAGTTGGTGATGGACAGGGAGACCTGGCATGCTGCGGTTTATGGGGTTGCAGAGTTGGACACGACTGAGCGACTGAACTGAACTGAACTGAATGTTAACTTTCAAGCAAAACTGCAAGGTTCCATTAAGGATGGAAAGCTATGACAAACCTAAACCATTCAAGCTAAACCTAACATATTAAAAAGCAGAGACATCACTGCCAACAAGATCTGTTTAATCAAAGCTATGATTTCCAGTAGTCATGTATTGATGTGAGAGCTGGAGCATAAAGGAGGCTGAGAGCTATAGAAAAAGCTGTGAGTTTTTGAACTGTGGTACTGGAGAAAACTCTTGAGTGTCCCTTGGATAGTAAGGAGATTAAACAAGTCAGTCCTACAGGAAATTAACCCTGAATATTCATTGGAACAACTGATGCTGAAGCTGAAAGTGTCAACTCACTGGAAAAGATCCTGACGTTGGTAAAGACTGAGGGCATGAGAAGAAGATGAGATAGTTGGATGATATCACCAACTCAATGGGCATCAATTTGAGAAAACTCAAAGAAAGATTGAAGGAGAGGGATGCCTGGTATGCTGCAATTCATGGGGTCATAAACAGTTGGACATGACTTAGCGACTGAACAACTAAGAATTGTTGTGCAAGTGAAAGTCTTAACTTTAACAATAGAATTGTAAACTTCTAACATATAAGAAATATAAGAAATAATTTTTGTTTATACATAATATCCAAAATTTCATGAAATTATGTTTTATGCACCTTTGTGAAGTTACTAGAACAGGAAAATTACCTTGGATTGCACATAATTTCAAAGTTTAGAGATGATAGGCAAAGCTTTACCCCTATAATATTATAGTATATTATTCCACCCACTTAAGAGACGACAGTTAAAGTTCTCTCCCCCTCATATTACTCTATCAAATAACTGATTCCAATATTTTTTTAATTCTGGAAATTTAAATTTCTTTAAATTTATTTTAAAAAAACCTCTTAATTGCAGACCTATGATCCTCCCTCACATTAATTCTTAGCTTTTGAAAGATATCAAATTTTTCCTATCACTTTAAACTTCCCTTTCACTTCATTTCCCTTCAATAAACCAAACTGACACACAATTGAACTATGTCACTTGGTAAATTGAACCACCAAATTAATTAACTCAGAGGTAATCTCCAAGGAAGAATAATTTTATGAACATCAATAAAATAAGCTATATTAGATAGAATAATTATTTCCTGTTATTACACAGGCTTATTTGAAAAATTCCCATCTTTAAAAGTATGTAGTTTCCTTTGATGTGCAGAAGCTTTTAAGGTTAATTAGGTCCCATTTGTTTATTTTTGCTTTTATTTCCGATATTCTGGGAGGTGGGTCATAGAGGATCCTGCTGTGATGTATGTCAGAGAGTGTTTTGCCTATGTTCTCCTCTAGGAGTTTTATAGTTTCTGATCTTATGTTTAGATCTTTAATCCATTTTGAGTTTATTTTTGTGTATGGTGTTAGAAAGTGTTCTAGTTTCATTCTTTTACAAGTGGTTGACCAGTTTTCCCAGCACCACTTGTTAAAGAGATTGTCTTTAATCCATTGTATATTCTTGTCTCCTTTGTCAAAGATAAGGTGTCCATATGTGCCTGGATTTATCTCTGGGCTTTCTATTTTGTTCCATTGATCTATATTTCTGTCTTTGTGCCAGTACCATACTGTCTTGATAACTGTGGCTTTGTAGTAGAGCCTGAAGTCAGGTAGGTTGATTCCTCCAGTTCCATTCTTCTTTCTCAAGATCGCTTTGGCTATTCGAGGTTTTTTGTATTTCCATCCAAATTGTGAAATTATTTGTTCTAGCTCTGTGAAGAATACTGTTGGTAGCTTGATAGGGATTGCATTGAATCTATAAATTGCTCTGGGTAGTATACTCATTTTCACTATATTGATTCTTCCAATCCATGAACATGGTATATTTCTCCATCTATTAGTGTCCTTTTTGATTTCTTTCACCAGTGTTTTATAGTTTTCTATATATAGGTCTTTAGTTTCTTTAGGTAGATATATTCCTAAGTATTTTATTCTTTCCATTGCAATGATGAATGGAATTGTTTCCTTAATTTCTCTTTCTGTTTTCTCATTATTAGTGTATAGGAATGCAAGGGATTTCTGTGTGTTGATTTTATATCCTGCAACTTTACTATAGTCATTGATAAGCTTCTGCACATCAAAGGAAACTATCAGCAAGGTGAAAAGACAGCCTTCAGAATGGGAGAAAATAATAGCAAATGAAGCAACTGACAAACAACTAATCTCAAAAATATACAAGCAACTCCTACAGCTCAACTCCAGAAAAATAAATGACCCAATCAAAAAATGGGCCAAAGAACTAAATAGACATTTCTCCAAAGAAGACGTACAGATGGCTAACAAACACATGAAAAGATGCTCAACATCACTCATTATCAGAGAAATGCAAATCAAGAACACTATGAGGTACCATTTCACACCAGTCAGAATGGCTGCGATCCAAAAGTCTACAAATAATAAATTGTTGGAGAGGGTGTGGAGAAAAGGGAACCCTCTTACACTGTTGGTGGGAATGCAAACTAGTACAGCCACTATGGAGAACAGTGTGGAGATTCCTTAAAAAACTGGAAATAGAACTGCCTTATGATCCAGCAGTCCCACTGCTGGGCATACATACTGAGGAAACCAGAAGGGAAAGAGACACGTGTACCCCAATGTTCATCGCAGCACTGTTTATAATAGCCAGGACATGGAAGCAACCTAGATGTCCATCAGCAGATGAATGGATAAGAAACCCATGGTACATATACACAATGGAGTATTACTCAGCCATTAAAAAGAATTCATTTGAATCAATTCTAATGAGGTGGATGAAACTGGAGCCTATTATACAGAGTGAAGTAAGCCAGAAGGAAAAACACCAATACAGTATAATAATGCATATATATGGAATTTAGAAAGATGATAACAATAACCCTGTGTACGAGACAGCAAAAGAGACACTGATGTATGGAACAGTCCTATGGGCTCTGTGGGAGAGGGAGAGGGTGGGAAGATTTGGGAGAATGGCATTGAAACATGTAAAATATCATGTATGAAAGGAGATGCCAGTCCAGGTTCAATGCACGATACTGGATGCTTGGGGCTAGTGCACTGGGACGACCCAGAGGGATGGTATGGGGAGGGAGGAGGGAGGAGGGTTCAGGATGGGGAGCACATGTATACCTGTGATGGATTCATTTTGATATTTGGCAAAACTAATACAATTATGTAAAGTTTAAAAATAAAATAAAATTAAAAAAATATATATAAGTATGTATTTCTTTCCGTCTACTTCTTTTACTCTTCCACTTGACTTTTTAAAGTGAACCATATTTCCAAAAGTTGGGCTATTTTCCCAGTATTTTAAATACTTAAATCTTAAGAATCCTAAGAATTTCAAACATTATTCTGGCAAAACTAATAGTTATCATTGTGTTTTATCATCTGAATATGAACCATATTCAATTTGCTTCTGGTTAAGTCCACAATATCTTACATTTTGAATAACACTTCATGAGGCTTTTCTGATCACTAAAATGCATTTTCAGCATGTCAATGTCCAAGTCATGTGCCTTGAGCACGTTTTCACAGTGGCCTAGGACAAGCCTCCATTTCTTTTTTTTTTTTTTTAACTTTACAATATTGTATTGGTTTTGCCATATATCAACATGAATCTGCCACAGGTATACACGTGTTCCATTTCTTAACTGATTTACAATCTGAGCTGAGATTTTGCTTTAAAATTGCCACTCTTTTTATTTTTACAATAGTATGAAAAATAATGTATTAACAGTGTGCAATATTTGACTTGGTTTACCAGATGGCTCAGTGGTAAAAAACCCATCTGCCAATTGAGGAGATGCAGGTTTGATCCCTGGGTTGGGAAGATCCCCTGGGAAGGAAATGACAACCCACTCCAGTATTCTTGCCTGGGAAATCCCACAGACAGAGGAGCATGGTGGGCTACTGTCCATGGGGTCACAAAAGAATCAGACATACTGAGCTACTAAACCACACACCACCAATGCTTGACTTAGAACTACACACTGTTTTTCTTTATTTAAAAAAGTTGATTTACTTTTATTTTTAAATCTAGTTCCTGAACAAGGAGCTATTGTGATGATTTATCCTTTTTGTTGCAGTCATGGTTCTCTGTGTACAGAAGCAGTGCTGGCATGTGGAACAAGTGACTTCCTGAAAACTAATGGAAAAGGCAAAATCTGCAAGTTACATATGAATGGAATATGCCATCTTGCATATGTGTGTGCTAAATCAGTTCAGTCATGTTGACTCTGTAAAGTCCTATGGACAGTAGCCTGCCTGGCAATTCTGTCCATGAGATTTCTCTGGCAAGAATACCCTATTGGGTTGCCTTGCCCTCCTCCAGGAGATCTTTCCTACCCATGGATCAAATCCATACTTCTTTCATCTCCTACACTGGCAGGCAGGTTTTTTACCACTAATGCCACCTGGGAAGCCATAATCTTACCTCTCCCCAAACCTTTATACTATATGTAGTGTGATGCACAATCCATCAACCTCATCTTCTATTAGACTTCACCCTTTTGTCTAAGAGAATTTAAATAGAATATATATGTGTGTGTATATATATATATATATATATATATATATATATATTTTCCTTATTTTTTTTCAAACAGCTTAATATTTTCACAATATTAACAATGAAGAGCTGTTCATAGGAAGCCTTCAGGTCCATTTATATCAAAACTAGAAGCGCAGAAAAGGCATATTGCCCTTTGCAATGCACCGTGAATGTCAGAGCCCTTGTGCTAGACTGTATTGATTCAGGTTTGACCATGTGACTTGTACTGACCACTGGAATGTGAAAAAGGATTGTTGCTTTAGTCTAGACCTACAATGAGAAATGCATAAACCTCAGTGCGATGCACAAACTGGAGAAGAGCCACCACATGAAACTTGCTGACTCTTCTGTATTTCATGGAACCACTGAGTGTAGTGGTTGCACTTGGTTACCACATTACAGCACAGTGACTGCTCCGGCTCTTATCTAGGAGAGTGTTTTGCTTCCACAACACAACCGGATTTAACCCTGTGTTCTGTGAATGGAGCTTTCAACTAGAACACATTAGGACAGTTTTCTAATATAGAAGTACATGATAATAAATACAGTTGGGTCTGTCTAGTATTAATGTTTTGTACATTATTTAATATTGATTGATATCATGCTTGAACCTAGTCTGATATTGTTAATCAGGGAACAGGAGTTAAAATATCAACTGCTTGACCAATATATGTACTCTTAGCAAATCATTTAGTCCAATCTCTCTTTTTTTCCTATTTTCTTTGTTGACAAAAGGTGTTTAAGTGAACTCAGTCCTATAGCAATGACTTTTTTTTCCTGTCTTTCTTTAGCTACTACACTAGGAATCTGAGAAAATAAAGAGGAATATATTTTGTTCTCTTTCTTTGTTGGGAGCTTGCTGGTGAGGTGTGGAAGAAGGGATGTGAGAACAGTTATAACTCTGAGACCTGAGTATTATATAAAAGAAATGTGAAACCTTCTATGGAAACCCATAAAGCAAAAAGACCTCTTAGCTAAAAAATAGGAATTATATAACATACACTGACATTTCTAAGGAAGTCAAACTAAGGAATGAATAGGAGGCAAGAATCAAGCCCTGATTTGGTCACATGAAAATGTGTGTCATTTGGGGGACTTTTATATAATCTACTGTTTCTAAAATTAGGGTATGACTTGTGGAGAAACTTGAAAGGGGCAACAGATGAGATTTTGAGAAGGCTGGGGTCAATGTGTAAAGAGTTTTCTTTTCCTGGTAATTGGGAAAATAGGCAAAGGAGATTTTTAAAATATTGGATTGGCAAAATGTCCATTTGGGTTATTCTGTAACATCTTATGGTAAATCTTGAAAGAACTTTTAAAAAGGCTACCCCAATAAAATGTTTATTAAAAATCTTTAAATGGAGGAAGGATTGAATTGAGTTCCATTTTACAGAGATGATTATTGGTGATGTTTTGAAAGAAAACCTAGAGTCAAGGGATAGTTGAGTCAAGCTAATCTGTGGAACTGTTGGCATGAGCTATCGTCTTGGCACTGAAAGAGAGCTGTGCCACGAGGAACAGAAACAGACAGAACCTAAAGAATTTGGTATGATGGAGTCAGAAGCACCTTGTGATTAATGAGATGAAATAGATGAAAAAACAACTGAATCATTGAAGAGAACCTTGAGGTTTTTCTCTGAGTTGATAAATGGAGAATGTACTAAATATAAGGACTTCTGGGACATCAAGCCAAAGGTTGGGTGGATTAAACAACAGAAATTTATTTCCTCTCAATTCTGAGAGCTGGAAGTCCAAGGTCAAAGTGCCACCAGAGTCGATTTCCTCCGAGGCCTCTCTCCTTGGCCTGCATGTGGTTGTTCTCTTGCTGCTTGTTCACATCATCTTCCTTCTGTGCAGGAATGCTTCCAGAACCTCTTGGTGTTTCCTAATCTCCCCTTCTTATAAAGATACCAATCAGGTTGGATAAGAAAGTATCTGGAAGGCCTCATTTTAATTTTAGTGCTTCTTTAAAATCTCTATCTCCAAATACAGCCATATTTTGAGGTATTTGGGGGTAGGATTTCAACCTATGAATTTGGGTGGTGGGGACTCAATTAAGTCTATAATGAACAATGATGTGATAAAATAAGCCAGAACACACAATAAATAGTTTGTTGCTGTTGTTGTTTTAAAAGAAAACAGTATTATCCGGGACTCTTTAATTATATATATGAAGATTTCAAATATGTCTGGTATGACTATTTTGTGTAGCTCCGAAGATTAGGATCATGATAAGAACTGGTATGGGTAATCAACTACTATGTCTTTAATCCAAGAGGGCTGAAAGTTAATATTCCAATAAGGACGGAATCTTGGTGAATAACTTAATGAGCCAAGGGAATAAGTGGAATCTCATAAATACGAGGTATGGGTGGGAATAAGAAAACTGTGATATGGTTTGCTATCAGGAAGCTAAAAGAGAAGCATCTTTAGAAGGAAAGAATCTCATGCTCTACTTTGAATCATATCACTCCTATTTAGCATGCTCAATTCCAGACACCATACTTTAAATGGGAGAACAGAGACGTTGGAAATTTATTTTAAGAATGGCATAAAGATACAAAACTTTAATGTATCCACTTTCACTCAACACATTATTATTTAATTTAATTTTGTTAAGTCAATTGTATTATATTGCATGCTAAACAACCATTTATAATATCTGAAGCTCCTTGGAGTTTGGTTTATAATGATCAAAAAGCATTAGTCAGAAAATCTCATGACTGTGAAATTACATTGTCACAAAGAATATGAATAAGAAATACACATTATGAGATTATATATATACACACACACACACACACACACACACACACACACACATGGACTTCTCTTGTGACTCAGCATGTAAAGAATCCACCTTCAATGTGGGAGAACTGGGTTTGATCCCTGGGTTGGGAAGATCACCTGGAGAAGGAAATGGCTACCCATTCTAGTATTCTGGCGTGGAGAATCACCATGGACAGTCCAAAGGATTGCAAAGAGATAGACACAACTGAGCAACTTTCACTTCACTTCACTTCATATATATATAACATTTCTTATTCACTTCAATATTTCTTGTACTAGATCACAATAAATAAGAAATGAATAAGAAGTGAATAAGAAATGCTTTCCTTCTGGAAGAGACTACTCTAAGACAAGATATATATTTTATTTTTCTAAAATTTTAAATTTTATTTACTTTTAATTGGAACATAACTGCTTTACAACATTGGGTTGGTTTCTGCCATATATATATATCAACATGAATCAGCCATAGGTACACATTTACCCCCTCCCTCTTGAACCTCACTCCAACTTCCCACCCCATCCCACTCCTCTAGGTTGTTACAGCACCAAATTTGGGCTACCTGTGTCACACAGCAAATTTCCACTGACTATCTATTTTACATACAGTAATGAATTTGTTTCAGTGCTACTCTTTCAAGTTGTCCCACCTTCTCTTTCCACCAACGTGTCCACAAGTCTGTTCTCTATGTCTGCATCTCCATTGCTAGGTTCATCAGCACCATCTTTCTAGATTGCATATGTGTGCATTAATACATGATATTTGCTTTTCTCTTTCTGAATTACTTCACTCTGTGTAACAGTTGACAAACCTATTTCTCAAAGAGCCTTGCTATCTGTTAGTTATATGTCTAAAGGGTGACATGATAACAAATACTTGGATGTCACAGGGGAAAACATTTCCTCTTGCTAAGTTTGGCTCCTAACTCAGAAGAGCTAATTGATGACCAAAATCAGAGAAAAGGAACACAGAGGGAGTCATCTAAGATGAGAAGAATTTTATTAATCTATTGAAAGCTGAAGTCTTCCACTTTCTGAGGTATCCTGTTTGCTGTAAAGAGGGGAAACCTTGAAACAGTTAGATGTAATAGTCCCACTGACTGTAATGAAGATATGCAGTATGTTTCAGTCAGTGTGTGTTGGAAGGAGTTGGGAACAACTCAGTGGTCTTGAGTGAAGAAGTGGATATGTTTATTACAGGCACCTGGAAGAGGAAGGTGGCGAAAGAGCCAGGACAAGATTGCAAAGATCCACTTTGCAATCCACAAAACAAGATTACAAACTGAATCAACAAAACTGAGAGGAGAGAATCAATATATATATTCTAAAATATTGAGATAAGCACTGGAGTGTCACAGTTACCTAAGGCCTCTAGATAGCAGGATGAATACATCAGCAATGCTTCCATCAAAGAGTTCCTGGTTTAATGGAGAAAAGCTAAAATCAAAGTAAGGACATGTGTATGGTGCTATCTGGCACAAAGGACAGTCATGTCATCTTTGGGTGAGAAAAGTACTCATAGAGATGGCATCCACACTATCTTGGACTTCTCTGATGGTCCAGCGGTTGGGGATATGACTGCCAATGTAGGGGACATGGGTTGGATCCCTGGTCTGGGAAGATTCCACATGCCACAGAGCAGCTAAGCCCCTGGCACTGCAGCCCCTGAAGCCTGCATGTCTACATCGCATGCTCTGCAGAGAGAGAATACAATGAGAAGCATTCTGCATTCTGCAATGAAAAGCTCATGCACCATAACTAGAGAGTACCCTTCACTTGCTACAACTAGAGTAAGCTTGTGTGTAGCAATACACACAATACACAATACAGCTGAAAATAAATAAGTGAATTAATTAAAAAAACAAAACAAAACAAAAAACTGTGTCTTAACAGACTTGTTGTTCAGGCGCTACATCCTGTCTGACTCTTTGCGACCCCATGGGTTATAACAAACCAGGCTTCCCTGTCCCTCATTATCTCCCGGATTTTGCCCAAGTTCATATCTTAACATTCCAGATAGTCTGGTAGTAACAGACTAGGTAGGGTTTTTGCTGTGTTCTGAATGTTCATGTCCCCTCCAAATTTCAAATGTTGGAAACTTAATTCTTAAGGTAAAATCATTAGGAGATGAAGTCTTTGCATGGTTATTAGGTCATGAGAGAAGAACCTGTGTGGATGGAAGTATCATCGTTATGAAAGAGAGTTGACAGAGCTGACTACCCTTCTTTCCCCATGCAAGGACACATAGTTGGCAGCCTACAACCTAGAAGAGTACTTTCATCAGAGTCTGGCCATTGTGGAATCCTGATCATGGATTTCTAACCTGCAAATGTGTAAGATACGAATTTCCATTGATTATAAACTACTCAATCCGAAGCATTTTATTATGGCAGCTATAAAGGACTAACGGAGAAGGCAATGGCACCCCACTCCAGTACTCTTGCCTAGAAAATCCATGGACAGCGGATCCTGGTAGACTGCAGTCCATGGGGTCGCTAAGAGTTGGGCACGACTGAGTGACTTCACTTTCACTTTTCACTTTCATGCATTGGAGAAGGAAATGGCAACCCACTCCAGTGTTCTTGCCTTGAGAATCCCAGGGACAGGGGAGCCTCACGGGCTGCTGTCTATGGGGTCGCAGAGAGTCAGACACGACTGAAGCGACTTAGCAGTAGCAGCAGCAGCAGCATAAAGGACTAAAACAGTTAACCAGACCAATGGGATTGGAAATGATATTTCAGTCAGAGGAGACAATATAAGCATAATCTTGCCATGGGACTCATTGTGATATGTGCAGGAAAGTAAAGCAAATGTGCATAGGGAATAATTTAAGTGGTTGGCTCTCCACCTTCCAAAATAATCAAGATAAAAAAAAAATAGAATGAAGACAGAAACACTGACTTAGAACTCTAGAGATGTGTCGGAGATAAGTTGTAGATGCTTCTGAACCTTTCTAACTTCTACAAGTTTGTTATCTGGGCTATCTTTGCATCCTCACATAGAATAGCATGAAGACTACAATAACAACAGCCGCAAAAGTTTACATTCTTATACTTCGGAATAGAGGAACAGGAAAACTGATAAGACTATTTCTGTGCATGCTAAGTCACTTCACTTGTGTCCGACTTTCTGTCCCCATGGGCTACAGCACTCCAGGCTCCTCTGTCTAAGGGATTCTCCTTGGACAAATACTGGAGAGGTGTGCCATGCCCTCCTCTAAGGGATCTTCCCAACCCAGGGACTGAACCCGAATCTCTTTATCTCTCCCTCTCCTGCATTGGCAGACGGGTTCTTTAACATTAGTGACACCTGGGAAGCACTATTTCTTTCTGTACCAAGTAACAACATGTAATAGAGTAATAATGCAAAAGAAAATGGACTGAATCTCTTGGGCTTGAAGAAAGGAGAAAAATTAAAAATTAAAGGTACCCTAATCTATTCAATCTGCAAGGAGATCAAACCAATCAATCCTAAAGGAAATCAATCCTGAATATTCATTGGGAGGACTGATGCTGAAGCAAAGTTCCAGTGCTTTGGCCACCTGATGAGAAGAGCTGACTCATTAGAAAATATCCTGAGGCTGGGAAAGATTGAAATTAGGAGGAAAGTGAAAGTAAAGTCGCTCAGTTGTGTCCAACTCTGCGACCCCGTGGACTGTGGCTTACCAGGCTCCTGCATCCATGGGATTCTCCAGACAAGAATACTGGAGTGGGTTGCCATTTCCTTCTCTTGGGGATCTTCTCAACCCAGGAATAGAACCTGGGTCTCCCGTATTGGAGGCAGACACTTTAACCTCTGAGCCACCAGGGAAGCCTATCCCAAGGTAGGAGGAGAAGAGGACAATAGATGACGAGATGGTTGGATGGCATCACCAACTCAATGGACATGAGTTTGAGCAAGCTCTGGGAGATGGTGAAGGACAGGGAAGCCTGGCATGCTACAGTCCATGGGGTCTCAAAGAGTCAGACAGACTGAGCCTGAGCGACTGAACAACATCAAATCTATGCAAAGCGAGTTTTAGGAAAAGGGGTAAGTCAGATTAACCAGCCAGTCATCAACTCTATAAATGTCTCAAATATTATCTAACACCTGCCTTCCCTTCTTTCTTTTATTCTTGGTTTCTCAATATGTTGTCAACCTAGAAGGATTTTCCTCATATACAGTGAAAGTATAAAATATTTTCCCCACTGTTGCTTAAAAAATAAAAAAAGAAGAAGAACTATGCTTACATCACTTGTACAAAATGCCTATATGGTACTGCAGCTGTGGGGATACGGTATTTGAAAGTGCAAAGGAAGAGACAATACCATTAAAATTGCCCTGGCTATACCACAAGGCTGTTCAGTAACAAAGAAGATATCTGTCTTGTCCAGGTTAAATAAAACATCAATCGCTCCAGTGAAATATGCTTAAAATTTGAGTTTATTTATGGGCATCCACCGGCAATTGCAGTCACCAATATAAATACAATACATTTCAGTTAGGAACAGCCCACATATCAGAAAGTGTCTTGAGGGTCTGATAAGCAAGGCAATTGTAGGTAGAAATATGTAAAAAAGTTTGTGATGGATTAATGGAAGTGGCTTTTTTTTTTTTTTTTTTTTGGCAAAGCAAAGGAGGCGCAATGCAGGAATAAAACATGAGAAAGAATAAATTTTCTCTATGTGAAGGCACTCTTTCTGTAATTCACTGTACTTTGCATTCAGAGATGAGGCTACTAAGGAAGCTTGATCTGGTGGATACTTGTGGGTATAAAATACATGTTCATAAGTTTGTTTTGACAAATATATCTAATGAGTTGGGAAATACAAAACAAAACAAACATTAATAATAACAGTAAAGAATAAAAATACACGTGTGTGCCTGGTTTGTCACTTCAGTCCTGTCCGACTCTTTGCCACCCTATGGACTGTAGCCTGTCAGGCTCCCCTGTCCATGGGATTCTCCAGGCAAGAACACTGGAGTGGGTTACCATGCCCTCCTCCAGTGGATCTTCCTGACCCAGGGATCAAATCCACATCTCTTGCATTGCAGGCAGATTTTTTACCTACTGAACCACTTGGGAAGCCCAGAGAATTCACTCTGCTTTTAAAAGGATTACAATGTATTTGGGAAACCAGGAAACTGAAAGTAAAGATGTATAAAGGTTAGGTAAGGTAAGGTTAGGTTTTCTTGTGTTATAGTCCAACTTTCTCAAAGACTCTAATGCTGTAATTGAAAACTCTGAGAATTAAAAGGTATGGCTTCAGCTTCTAATTTATTTTTGTAGCAGATTCTTCCAGAATATCTTGAGATCTAGCAGTGGTTTTGTTGATCTGGTGCTTGGGTATGCTTATTTAATTTGAAGATGAATGTGAGCAGGTAAGGTGGTGAACTTAACACACTTGTTCAGGATGTCCCCTGCTTTAAAACAAAAACTGCCACATTTTGTAATTCTAAATTCAGGAAAAATTTGTTCAATTGGTCATCCTAGATATAGGAGAGATTAGCATCTCTCCCCCAAACAGAATTGGCTGGCTATCAGGATATGGAGACAGACCCTGGTAACTCTAGCTATTAAGTAAAAGGACATGGGATGTGGGCAGTGCTTATAGAATTGGGAAAAACATCAAATTTTCCAAAATAGCCATACTTCATGTAATAAGGACTCATTCGTTGTGGGTATAGAGAACTCTATAGAAAATATAAGCTGGGAAAATTGCTATCACCCTTCCTAGTTAGTTAGGGAGTATTTAAGAGGTGTTGGTGATAGTGGCAGTTTAGTCAGTAAGTTGTTTCCACCTCTTGTGACCCCCTGCGGGGAAGCCTGTCAAGCTCCTCTGTCCATGAGATTTCCCAGGCAAGAATAATGGAGTGGGTTGCAATTTCCTGCTCCAGGGCATCTTCCTGACCCAGGGATCCTACCCAAGTCTCCTGCATCACAGGCAGATACTTTACTGACTGAGCCACCAATATATGTGCATCCTCAGATGCTCAGTCATGTCTGATTCTTTGCAACATCAGGGACTGTAGCCTACCAGGCTCCTCTGTCCATGGGATTTTCCCAGCAAGAATACTGGAGCAGGTTGCTATTTTCTCCTGCAAGGATCTTCCCAACCAAGGATGGAAACCTTGTCTCTTATATCTTCTGTATTGGCAAGTGAGTTCTTTACCACTAGAAAAGAGGTAAGAGCTCACAAATGAGAAGTTTTAAAGTAGATAACAGAGGGAGAAATGGTTACCAAGTTTCTGTAGAATTCCTAACATCAGAAGCTATAGGGTATTGTTCAGGTGAGATTCAAAGACCACCAACTTCGTCACACAGACCCAAATGGCAGCACTACTTTTCAGATTAAGGGAACTGGCAGCTGGCAAGGGCATATGCAGATAGCTTCTTTTTTTTTTTTATTTATTTTAATTAGAGGCTAGTAACTTTACAATATTGTATTGGTTTTGCCATACATCAACACGAATCCATCATGGGTGTACACGTGTTCCCAATTCTGAGCCCCCCTCCAACCTCCTTCCCCATGCCATCCCCCTGGGTCATCCCAGTGCACCAGCCCCAAGCATCCTGTATCCTGCATCAAACCTGGACTGGTGATTCATTTCATATATGATATTATACATGTTTCAATGCCATTCTCCCAAATCATCCACCCCCTCCCTCTCCCACAGTCCAAAAGACTGTTCTATACATCTGTGTCTCTTTTGCTGTCTCGCATACAGGGCTATCGTTACCGTCTTTCTAAATTCCATATATATGCGTTAGTATAATGTATTGGTGTTTTTCTTTCTGGCTTACTTCACTCTGTATATTAGGCTCCAGTTTCAACCACCTCATTAGAACTGATTCAAATATATTCTAGTAATATAAGAAACCAGATTGGATGTAGGCACCAAAAACTGATACTGACAGCCTAATAAAAAGGAAACAGCCATAGAACATCCTGTTTCTTCCAGTGCACCCTTGACCAGGACTTAAGCAGATAAAACCCTCTCATTTCTGGCAATGGGTGTGAGGGAAACCTATAAAGTTAAGATGGAATAGAATGGGAATATTAGAGTCGAATGGGTGTTGGAGTCATAGAATTTAGATGCAAAACCTGATGGAGATGGGTAAATAGTAGCCAAAACTGCAGTCATTGTACTGAATTAAAATCACCCTTCATTGGATTTACTCTAGGAGTAACTGATGGGAAAATAAGCCTGATTTTCAGGATAGAAAAAGGAATGATTTGGGTACAGAACATACTTGTGGTTCAATATTACTGCAGTGTTATCTTTCTAGAAGAGATGAATTTGCTTTTTATTTTCCACTCAAAACTAACTTAAATAGCACACAATTTACATGACTTTCTAGAGATAAGAGTCTCACCTGGTCTGTAAGCAAAAGCTGATTATGTTATGTGATTACCCCTCACCACAGGATTCATTCTACAAAGCACTTCTTGTGGCATACTGACAGAACAAGAATGCTAGCAGTTACTCAAAAACAATCCCCAGTGCTCAGCTTATCTGTGTCTTCCTGAACTGACAAAAGGATCATGGAGTCTGTGTGTTGTATAGCCAGAGGCAAATAGGGAATCAAAGGCAGGCAGGAACATATCTTATTAAAACAGAATATGCCTTTGTGCATGCTAAGCTGCCTCAGTCCTGACTCACTGCAACACAATGGACCATAGCGTTCCAGGCTCTACTGTCTGTGGGATTCTTCAGGCAAGAATACTGGAGTGGGTTGCCATGCTCTCCTCCAGGGAATCTTCCTGACCATGTCTCCTGCATTGGCAGGCAAGTTCTTTACCACTAGTACCACCTGGGAAGCCCAGACAGAATATATTCATCTATAAACCACACTCAGAGATGTTCATGTCAAGTATTTCATGGGAAATGCTTCTAAAGTAGCTGAACTAATTATACATAAAAATTAAAGTGAATAGAGAAGACAGGATATTGGACGGTTGTAAATAAAATGTAAAGACTAAATAAGGAAGATAGATACAATACAAGATCGTATATAAGAGATACTGGGAAAGAATCCAGAAATATTGGACATGGACCTAGAGGAAGTCTCTATTTATTAGTTTTGTTTACACCCTGGAATTGAGCCCCTGCGCCAGGGATCTTGGGATGAGGAGCCCAAGGTTCTTGTGACCCCTTCCTTCCACCAATTCCCAGTTTATATTTAGCTGCTAAATAAGATTCCCATTCCCACTGGCTCCCCTTTTTCTCTAGGGAATCCAGGTGCTGTCCCATCCCCACTGTTAACATTTCACCTCCACCCTACTATATAGCATATTGCTGAGTTTTTTATTTTTGCAAAATAAAGTTTCAAAAATTCAGGAAAAAAAATAAAAGGATGAACAAATACGAAACAATGTCATTAATTGGAAAGGCTTCTCTAAGCTGGATATAAAGGATGTGAGTACCTTGCTTAAAGAAATGCCCTAGTATAAAGCATAAGATGATAGTTTCTTTTTCTCTATTTGTTCTTATTTCCTTCTTTGGTTCTATGACGTAAAAATGTATTAAGACATTAAGAACAAATAATGTCAACTGGAATTATTTTATTTTCTCTTAGGATGACTCAGCATTGGAATGTAGAAAAAACATCATATTCAGTGTTTGAAATCACAGGCTCCAACATTGATCATGTTTCTAATTTGTTTGGTGCTAGATAATATGCAAAAGACTTCAGAATTTCAGTTTTCTTATCATTAGAATGGTGGAAAAAATATGTCTATTTTGGAGATATAAGAAAGATAAAATATAATGAGATATATGAAAAAAGTTGCTAAGGGCATTCTAAATGTAAAACCTGAGTGTTAATGATTATATTTTCTTCTTTACAACCTTCTAATTTATTGTTCTGGACTATAACAATCTGATTGTTTAAGCTACGGTTCGCATTTTATTATTTTTTGAAAACCATCTCCAGCTTCACCTGGTTCCTTAACAATGTTACATTCTGTCATATTCATGCTATTTTCCCTCATGAAAGAAACCTGGCTGTCACAGTGCCAAGAATCATATACAGACATGATAGTGTAAGGTGGAATAAGAGAAACATGCTTTCATTGGACACCACTTGTACGATACTATCAGTGCAGAAATCTTTAAAAACAATCCCTCATAATATTATCCTCACATCCTATTGGTCTCAGTACAGTTCAGTTCAGTTCTGTCGCTCAGTCGTGTCCAACTCTTTATGACCCCATGGACTGTAGCATGCCAGACCTCCCTATCCATTGCCAACTCCCAGAGTTTACTCAAACTTATGTCCATTAAATCAGTAATGCCATCCAGATATCTCATTCTCTGTTGTCCCATTTTCCTCCTGCCTTCAATCTTTCCCAGCCTCAGCATCTTTTCCAAGAGGTCAGTTCTTTGCATGAAGTAGCCAAAGTATTGGAGTTTCAGCTTCAGCATCAGTCCTTCCAATGAATATTCAGAACTGATTTCCTGTAGGATGGAGTGGTTCTATCACCTTGCAGCCCAAGGGACACTCAAGAGTCTTCACCAAAACCACAGTTCAAATACATCAATTCTTAGGCACTCAGCTTTCTTTATAGTCCAGCTCTCACATCCATACATGACTACTGGAAAAACCACAGCTTTGACTAGACGGATGTTTCTTGGCAAAGTAATGTTTTTGCTTTTTAATATTCTGTTTAGGTTGGTCATAAATTTTCTTCCAAGAAGCAAGTGTCTTTTAATTTCATGGCTGAAGTCACCATCTGCAGTGATTTTGGAGCCCAGAAAAATAAATTCTCTCATTGTTTCCACTGTCTTCCCATCTATTTGCTATGAAGTGATGGGACAAGATGCCAAGATCTTAGTTATCTGAATGTTGAGCCTCAAGCCACCTTTTTTACTCTCCTCTTTCACTTTCATCAAGGTTCTTTAGTTTTTCTTAGCTTTCTGCCATAAGGGTGCTGTCATCTGCATATCTGAGGTTATTGATATTTCTTGATTCCAGCTTGTGCTTCATCCAGCCTGGCATTCCTCATAATGTACTCTGCATATAAGTTAAATAAGCAGGGTAACAATATGCAGCCTTGACGTACTCCTTTTCCTATTTGGAACCAGTCTGTTGTTCCATGTCCAGTTCTAACTGTTGCTTCCTGACCTGCATACAGATTTGTCAGGAGGCAGGTCAGGTGGCCTGGTATTCCCATCTCTATAAGAATTTTCCAGATTTTGTGGTGGTCCACATATTCAAAGGCTTTGGCATAGTCAATAAAGCAGAAATAGATCTTTTTCTGATGTATGATCTTTTTAATGTGTTGTTGGATTCTGATTGCTAGAATTTTGTTAAGGATTTTTGCATCTATGTTCATCAGTGATATTGGCCTGTAGTTTTCTTTTTTTGTGGGATCTTTGTCAGGTTTTGGTATTAGGGTGATGGTGGCCTCATAGAATGAGTTTGGAAGTTTACCTTCCTCTGCAATTTTCTGGAAGAGTTTGAGCAGGATAGGTGTTAGCTCTTCTCTAAATTTTTGGTAGAATTCAGCTGTGAAGCCGTCTGGACCGGGGCTTTTGTTTGCTGGAAGATTTTTGATTACAGTTTCAATTTCCATGCTTGTGATGGGTCTGTTAAGATTTTCTATTTCTTCCTGGTCCAGTTTTGGAAAGTTGTACTTTTCTAAGAATTTGTCCATTTCTTCCACGTTGTCCATTTTATTGGCATATAATTGTTGATAGTAGTCTCTTATGATCCTTTGTATTTCTGTGTTGTCTGTTGTGATCTCTCCATTTTCGTTTCTAATTTTGTTGATTTGATTTTTCTCCCTTTGTTTCTTGATGAGTCTGGCTAATGGTTTGTCAATTTTATTTATCCTTTCAAAGAACCAGCTTTTGGTTTTGTTGATTTTTGCTATGGTCTCTTTTGTTTCTTTTGCATTTATTTCTGCTCTAATTTTTAAGATTTCTTTCCTTCTACTAACCCTGGGGTTCTTCATTTCTTCCTTTTCTAGTTGCTTTAGGTGTAGACTTAGGTTATTTATTTGACTTTTTTCTTGTTTCTTGAGGTGTGCCTGTATTGCTATGAACTTTCCCCTTAGGACTGCTTTTACCGTGTCCCACAGGTTTTGGGTTGTTGTGTTTTCATTTTCATTCGTTTCTATGCAAATTTTGATTTCGTTTTTGATTTCTTCTGTGATTTGTTGGTTATTCAGCAGCGTGTTGTTCAGCCTCCATATGTTGGAATTTTTAATAGTTTTTCTCCTGTAATTGAGATCTAATCTTACTGCATTGTGGTCAGAAAAAATGCTTGGAGATCTTTTTCTGGAACTCTCTTCCTTTTTAAATGATCCAACAGATGTTGGCAATTTGATCTCTGATTCCTTTGCCTTTTCTAAATCCAGCTTGAACATTTGGAAGTTCACAGTTCATGTACTGTTGAAGCCTGGCTTGGAGAATTTTGAGCATTACTTTACTAGCGTGTGAGATGAGTGCAATTGATCAGTAGTTTGAGCATTATTTTGCATTGCCTTTCTTTGGGATTGGAATGAAAACTGACATTTTTCCTGTCCTGTGGCCACTGTCGAGTTTTGCAAATTTGCTGGCATATTGAGTGCAGCACTTTCACAGCATTATATTTTTGGATTTGAAGTAGCTCAACTGGAATTCCATCACCTCCACTAGCTTTGTTCGTAGTGATGCTTCCTAAGGCCCACTTGACTTCATTTTCCAGAATCTGGCTCTAGGTGAGTGATCACACCATTGTGATTATCTGGATCGTGAAGATCTCTTTTGTACAGTTCTTCTGTGTATTCTTGCCACCTCTTCTTAATATCTTCTGCTTCTGTTAGCTCCCTACCATTTCTGTCCTTTATATGCCCATCTTTGCATGAAATGTTCCCTTGGTATCTCTAATTTTCTTGAAATGATCGCTATTTTTTCCCATTCTATTGCTTTCTTCTATTTCTTTGCAGAGTTGGACATGACTGAAGTGACTTAACAGCAGCAGCAGCAGTTTACTTAATATTATGAGAGAAAAATGCACAAAACCCTATAAGATGCTTCAAAATAGTTTCAAATGGAGTACTTGAATTATAATATTTGATTTAATTCTCAAACTATTCAGTGTAAAAATTTTGGTCCTTCTACTGAGTTATGTTCATTTCTCTACCCCCTGGCAAGTGCCATTTATCTGTCATCTCATCTGTTTAACCTCAAATAGATAGTTGGTACATACATAAGTGCAGGAGATTTTGTGAAACATTTTGATGGATTAAAAATCCTAGACCACTTCAGCCAATTTTTGTTTTCTTTAGTTCTTTTCATGAACTAGACAGTTGTACCTTGTTTCCTATTGGCGATTCGTTGTTCAATCACTCAGTCGTGTCTAACTCTTTGCAAGCCCGTGGACTGCAGCAAGCCAGGTTTCTCTGTCCTTCATCATCTCCAAGTTTGCTCAAATTCATGTCTATTGAGCTGATATTGCCATCCAGCCATCTCATCCTCTTTCATCCCCTTCTCCCCCTGCCTTCAGTCTTTCAATCAGCATCAGGATCTTATCCCACAAGTCAGCTCTTCATATCAGGTGACCAAAGTATTGGAACTTCAGCTTCAGCATCAGTCCTTCCAATGATTATTCCTTTAGGGTTTATTTCCTTTAGGATTGATCTCCTTGCAGTTTAAGGGACTCTCAAGAGTCTTCTCCAACACCATACTTCAAAAGCATCAATTCTTCAGCACTCAGCATTCTTTATGGTCTATTTCTCACATTTGTTCATGGTTACTGGAAAAATCATAGCTTTTACTGCACAGACCTTTGTCAGCAAAGTGGCAATAATTAACAGTAATCTGATTTTTCAAGGCAAGATCATCTCCAGCCTATCTGGATTATCTACTGTCTTAATATTTGCTTAATGTCTGACTATATTATAACAACACATAAAGGTGCTCAAGTAACCATAATATTTTAACTCCACAAATAGGGATACTCCATCATTCCCTGGGTCACTGTCCTGACTTAGTCCATGTACCTCATTGTTACCTTGCTTTTTGCTTTGTATGCTGACTGACTAATCTACAGGATAGAAGGTCTCTGAACTTTAAAAAAAAAAAAGTGTTTATTCTTCCTAGAAAAGTGTCTCCCACTCAAGTATGTGCCAGTAATATATTTTGCTTTTTTATTGCTTATTTTAATCATTATATTCTATGTTAACTGAATTTCAGTTCTCATTGTCTGCAGACAATTCTCTAACATGCCAGTATCAAAATTATGTATGTAAGTTACCCTTTCTAGAATTTCCATAGTTACAGTGTGGATAGTAAAGATTGATTCATATTCCTGGTGAAATTGTCCATTTATAATCATACAATTATTAATTTCCCTTAATAATGCTATTTGCCTTAATTCTATTTTTCTTATATTAATATTGCAACACTAAGTACATTTTAATATTCTTATTATTAACTAAGTCAATACTTTATCCAGGTTTCTTTATTTTTAATGTTCTTTTTCTGTTCGAGGTTCTTATCCAGGATAAACTGTACATTTACTTGATTGCTGTCCCTAGTCTCCTCTTCGCTTTGTCGATTTCTTAGATTTTTCTTTCTTTTAAGACCTAGAGTGTTTTAAGGAGTGTTGGTCAGATATTTTGTAGAACATCATTCCATTAAGATTTGTCTGTTGTTTGTCTTATGATTACCCCAGGGGTTACTAGCTTTTGGGAGGAAGACTACGAAGGTGAAGTGTCATTAATATTACATCATAGCAAGAGTACATAATATCAGCATGACATCACTGTTCATGTTGTCCTTACCCACAAAACTAAGGTAGCATTTGTTGATTTTCTCCACTGTAAAGTTGTCCTCTCCTTTCAATACTGTGTTTTTGGAAAGAAAGTCACTATGTATCATGAAGTGCAGAATTATATTCCACTTACTTGAGGGTAGATATGTACTCAAATTATTTGGAATTTTTCTGCATGAAAGATGTGTACCTGACTGCCTGTCTGCATCCCTCATCCCTTCCTTCCTCCTTCCTTCCCTCCTTATCTTTTTCCTTCTTTCTCAATTATTTATATCAGTGAACTAATGGATATTCATACTCTGGGTGATAATACAGTATTACTTTTTTTTTTTTTTTTTTTTGTCATTGCTCAAGTTGTTCAGTCTTGAACCATTGGGAGCTTTTCTGTTTGGGTGATCAGTTCCTTTGTCAGTTTTCCACCAGTGTATGATGCTCTGAAATCACCTTATATATTTCTTGCCCTAGTCCTAAAGTTCACTTTTTCTCCAGAGATCCCTGATTCAGTTTGTTTGCATATATTAGAAGCCAAGATCTGAGTTCTATATCTAGCCTACTAACTTTATTTTAGCTAATATTTGTATATTATATATTTATCTATATTAACTGAAAACATTCCTCTCATAATACTTTCTGTGTCTCTTTTTAACATAAAATTAGTTTCATAAAATTTGATTAAATTTTTGTTTTGTAAATATGAATTTAACTTATTTTTAATACTAATAAGCATTATTTAAAAAATACTGTTTTGTGTTTCATAATTAGAAAATTTATTTTGCTTCTACTTTCATTCTTTTTGGTTTCATTCTTTTCTGTTGATTTTACTTATTTTTCTCTAACTTTCTCTCTTTTCTCTTTCTGATTTGGAAATTAAATATGCTATATATTTAATTTTTTTGTTTGATAACTTTTAAAATTCCCACATGAATATTTAACTTTAAAATGCCCTAATTATAATAGTATCTTCATTTTTACCTCTTAGATTTACAAGTCCACCTTTTATTTTCCTGTATATAGAATTTATACTTTATTAATGCTTACTTAAATTTATATTTATATTTACCAATCACTAATATTCACTATTAATTTTGCCATCCTGTTATTTCTTTCTGGGCTCATTTCTCTACTTACTAAATTCTGTTTTGATATTGGTCACTGGATATTACTTTTTACTGTTATAAGCCAAGTCAGCCTTCCTAGGCTTTGGTGTAGATTTAATATTTCTGGTGTTTCCTGGTTGAGCTGATTGGTGTGCTTTAGTCTCTGACATGACCCACAGCTTCTTAGGGTAAAGTACATCAACTTGATGGTTCCAAGTTTTTTCGTCATAATCTGTTGCCTTTGTTGTTTAGTAGCTAGTCATGTCCAGCTCTTGCTACAGTGCTGCAAACATTTTCACCTCACAATTAACTGGAAATAAGGCAATTCTACTTTAAAAGATGACATAACTGATTGACATTTTGGTTTGACAGTTTTGTTTCAACTGGTTGAATAATTCGGTTTCATTTCTTCACTGACGCAGTATTCTCATTTTTATTTTATATAAATTTTATGCCTCATAATGGCTCACACAGTGACAAGTGGATGTGGTGGTCTTAAAATAGTGGATGATAAGAGCTGTATAGACTTGTTGAAAACACTGGGATAAAAAAATAATTTCCTGGAGCAGTGAAATAAAGTATGTAAAGCCAGATTGCATACTTCTTTTATTAAATGTTGTGTCATTTTACTTTTCATGGCAAAATTATCTTCCAGCCTATTGTTTGTGGGGTGAAAGTTCTTGGGGCAAACGAGTTGGTGACAAAAACAAAAGATGAAACTTGACACAATGAAACAGTTTTCTTTGGAAATCAATGCAGCTCTTCACAAAGGATAATAAACAAACGATGCAGGATTAATATGTTAAAATCTATATGTCATATAATGAAAAAATAGAATAAGTTTTCACTCAATTTCACATCCTCTTGAACGGATTTTTTGAAAATGTTTTCTTCTTAATACCCTTACGTTTGTGTGTGGTCAGGACAAATGATATTTGTATCATAAAACAAATTGAATGTGAAGTTTTTATTCCCATTAGGTTTTTCAGGCAGCTTCAGTATCACCAACACTGCCCTGGGAGAAACAATGTGGGTGCACACTGGTTAAAGACATTCTATATTGTTGATATGCATCGGTCACTAATATAATCTTAAAAAGTTCTTTTTGGTAGCCAAACTTTCAGATATTTCTGGAACTTGTAATTGCATAACAACATGGAGAGAAAAATGAAATTTAAAAGTTCTGTCAGTATTTTTATTACAAAATAGCAATCTCAGAGTTTTATATCTTAGCTGTAAAATTTATAGTTAGTTCAATCATTGCCTCAGGGCCTAGTTCAGGGGTGAATTTAATTATCTGGAACATATTTAAGCAAAATTTTCAAGTTATAGCAACACTTGAGATATACATTTTCCAGTTTACAATGTTTAGACTAATAACAGAGACATTTTAACTTTCCATTTTAGAAAATTAAAAAGACCATATTCCTGCCACTTTTTGATAAACAATTTTTAAAGGTAATAGCACTTTTTCTCATCCTTCACTGCAAACCCAAGTGCTCAAATGGTTGATGAATCTTTGTATTCTTATAACTTCATATCACTTTGCAAAAATTATTCAAAGTAGCTGAAATGATGGAACTGACAGGAGAAAATTAAAACTACACAAGTTTTATTCATCCTTGTTACTCGACAATAAATTCACTGAATTTTAAGATTGAAACTGACTTCAGAGATAATACCATTCAATTTCATATTTTTCAGATAAGGTCTCTGAAGCTCCAATAAGTATAGCAATATCTTGTGATAGTGGGACCAAATGGAAATTATTTCCAGTTCCTGGCTTCCCTAATAGCTCAGTTGGTAGAGAATCTGCCTGAAGTGCAGGAGAGCCCGGTTCAATTCCTGGATCAGGAAGATCCCCTGGAGAAGGGATAGGTTTACCTACCCCAGTATTCTTGGGTTTCCCTTGTGGCTTAGGTGGTAAAGAATTCGTTCGCAACGCGGGAGACCTGGGTTTGATCCCTGGGTTGAAAAGACCCCCTGGAGAAGAAAAACGCTACCCACTCCAGTTTTCTGGCCTGGAAAATTCCATGGACTGTATAGTTCATGGGGTCACAAAGAATCAGACACGACTGAGTGATTTTCACTTTCGCTTTCACTCCTAGTTTTCTGTCTGTGCTGTCTTCTAGTGTCCAAATGATATTTTCTGCACTCTATTCATTGGCATTTTCCTGATTACTAGTTACACTGAGATTTTGAAAATCTTTCCTAATACTCATTCACAATTAACATATCCTTTTGAAAATATCTGTTAAAATACAGGGCTAATTGTTTTTGGGTTTTTCTATTATTAAATTTGAAATGTTATTTTAAAATGTGATACAAAAGTCCAAGTTAGCTTTTTTTAGTTATTAAAAAATCAACTGTCTCTGTAGATTTTCTTAGTTACACCTAATGCTGCTGCTGCTAAGTCACTTCAGTCATGTCCAACTCTGTGTGACCCTAAAGAATCCTTTGTTCCTTGGATTCTCCAGACAAGAATACTGGAGTGGGTTGCCATTTCCTTTTCCATAGTTACACCTAATATCCTTTTCCTATTCCAGTATTCCATCCAAGATATCATACTACATCTAGTTGTCATTTCTCTTTAGGCTACTCTTGCTTCTTTTTTCCATGACCTTGACAGTTTTGAGGAGTACTAAGTAAGTGTAAGTGAAGTTGCTCAGTTGTGTCCAACTCTTTGCGACCCCATGGACAGTAGCCTGCACCAGGCTCCTCCATCCATGGGATTTTCTAGGCAAGAGTATTGGAGTGGGTTGCCATTTCCTTCTCCAGGGAATCTTCCCAACCCAGAGATCGAACCCAGGTCTCCCTCATTGTAGACAGACGCTTTACCATCTGAGCCACCAGGGAAGTCCTTGAGGAGTACTAGTCAAATATTTTGTATGATGGTCCAATATTAGCATTTTTCTACTGTATTTCTCAGGACAAACCTAGCTTTATAGATCACTGGCAGGAGGACCATAGAGGTAAAGTTATATTTTCATCACAGCATTTCAGTTTTACTTAGAAAATGATTTATGACTCATTCTGATGGACTTGATCACCTATCTAGGTTAGTATCTGTTAGTTACATCATTGGAAAATTAACCTTTTGCTTCCCTCCCATTGTCTCCATACTGTACACTTTGTAAGTTAAAATGTGCAGCCAGCATCTAAGGCATTCTGTTTGAAGTTATTGTGCATGGGAGACTTGTCAGTTCTCTGTTAATCATTTAGCAATTTATTTATCTTAATATGGACACATGAATATGTTATGCTTTGAGTTATAATTCAATATACTCTATTTTACTGCTCAAATAGTTTCAGCTTGCCTATTGGGAGATATTTCAATAGACTCCTGCACCACTTTGACATGCTCTCATCAGTTTGTGAATGTGGTCTTTTTGTTGTTGTTTTCTGTTTTGTTTGTTTTTGAGTGCTTCTTTACTTTGTTATTCTTCGAGACACTTCAGGCTCACCTTGTATAGGTTCTGCATTATTCCTAGATTCATTCATTTCATTAAGCAACCTGGGCTCTTTTTATTAAGAGTGACTTTAGAAACCAAGTTGTGGGTGTCAGATGTACTTGTTGATGCTAGAGTATTGTTCCCTTAGAATCTCTCAACTGACAGAGAAAAAAAATATGTGCTTATATTAACTCCTGAACACATCTAGAAATATTTTACTATGTAATGGTCTGTATCTATATGAAGTTAAACATTAGTTCACACTAATGTCTCCATTTACTAGTTAATTACCAAGTGGATCATTTTTATTTCTTCACCTTATTTATCTTATGGACTCCACCAGTAGGACTCCTGGCTTTTACCGTCTGATATCCATTTGATTCATTATGTCATTTCAGTATAGTGAAAGTCGTTCAGTTGTGTCTGACTCTTTACGACCCCATGGATATACAGTTCCTGGAATTTCCCAGGTCAGAATGCTGGAGTGGGTAGCCTTTGTTTTCTCCAGGAGATCTTCCTAATCCAGAAACCCAGGTCTCCCGCATTGCAGGCAGATTCTTTACCAGCTGAGCCACCAGGGAAGCCCAAGAATACTGCAGTGGGTAGCCTATCCCTTCTCCAGTGGATCTTCCCAATCCAGGAATCAAACCAGGGTCTCCTGTATCATTCCAGTATACATATATAGTAGTGTCAGAATTGTTAAACCATACATTGATGAGAAATAATTTGATCAACTACAGTACAATATCAATGTTCAGTTCCTTTTGACTTTAGTTTTGTATAATTCACTCATTTCTAAAGATACTCATGTCAGCATTTCTTTACTCCATCCCCTTCAGAGAAGCTGTTTCATATATTGGTAAATAAGTTACATTCTTATATTGTAGTCTTCATTCTTTTCCTGGATTCCTCCCATCTCCTAAATGAAATTAAAACCTGAATACATTTAGACTTACTCTTTGTGAAGAGTTTTTTTTTTTTTTTTTTTTTTTTATTGAAAGATAATTGCTTTGCAGAATTTTGCTGTTTTCTGTCAAACCTCAACATGAATCAGCCATTGGTATACATATATTTCCTCCCTTTTGAAACTCCTTCCCATCTCCCTCCCCATTGCACCCCTCTAGGTTTCTTAATGGATTCTGACAAATGCATGATATTTTGTATCCATAATTACAATGATATAGGGTGATTTTATTATGCAAATAATTCCCAGTGCTTCACCTATTTATCCCATTCCTCTAAGTCCCCAGAAACCCTTTGTCTTTTCCCCATCTCTATAGAGTTTTATATTTTTCAGAATGTCCAATAATAAGAATCAAAATATTTAGCTTTGACAGAAGCCTTCTATGAGTTATCATTATGTATTTAAAGTTTTTCCGTATCCAAGGGATTCTCAAGAGTCTCATTTTTTTTAATAGAGCAATATTTCATTCTGTGAAAGTGCCAGTGCTTTTACCCCTTCAGCTGCCAAATCACATCTTTTTTACCTCCAGATGTAGTCATTATAAATGTAACTATTTTAGATATTTGCATGTAAGTTTTTGTATGAACACAGGTTTTCATGTTTACCTTTGTAAGAAACTTATACATTATATCCCAAGTAATTGTGCCATTTTTAGTTCCTCAGTCCATTTCAGTTCAGTCACTCAGTCGTGTCCGACTCTTTGCGACTCCACTAAATACAAGTTCTAGCTATTCTGCTTTCTCATGGTAATTTAGAATTTCCATTTGTAAGTCAGTGTAATAGGTGTTTGTTTCTCATTATTTTTTTAATTTGCAAATACTATGGAAAATACAACGAACATTATTTCATATGTTTATTTGTATCATTTTATTCAAGTATTGTAGATGTGCACTTTATGTTAATTTCAGGTATACAATGGAGTGATCCAATAATGAAATACATTACAAAATGATTGCCATAAGTCCAATAAACATCTGCCAGCATATAAAAAACAGTGTCATTGACTATATTCCTTATGGTGTGTATTATGTTACCATGATGTTTATTTTATAATTAGGAGTTTATATCTCTTTCACCCCCTCAACTACGATGCCAAACCCTCATCCTCTACCCTCTGGCAATCACCAATTTTCTCTGTATCAATGTCTTTTTGTTTCATTTTTTAAATTCTGCACTTAAGTAAGATCATACAGTGTGTGTCTTTCTCTGTCTGACTTATTTACTTAGCATTAAATCTTTTATGTTGTCACAAATGGCAGTATTTCATTTTCTATAGCTAAGTAGTATTCTACTAGCTATTGTAAACAGTGGTGCAATGAACATTGTGGTACATGTGTCTCTTTCGATTCTATTTGCCTTGGGTGTATGCTGAGCAGTGGGATTGCTGGGTTGTATGGCAGTTCTATTCTTTTTTTTTTTTTTGAGGAATCTCCATACTGTTCTCCACAGTGGCTGTAGCAGTTTGCATTCCCACTAATAGTGTAAGAGGGTTCCCTTTTCTCCACACCCTCCCTAGTATTTATTGTTTGTAGACTTTTTGATAATGGCCATTCTGACCAGATGATACTCATTGTGGTTTTGATTTGTATTTCTCTTATAAAGAATAATGTTGAACATCTTTTCATGTGTTTATTAGCTATCTTTATGCCTTCTTTGGATAAGTATGTGTTTAGATCTTTTGCCCACTCTTTGATTGGGTTGTTCATTTTTCTGTTATTGAGCTACATGAGCTACTTGCATATTTTGATATTAAGTTGTGTGATTTCTTTAATATAATTTGGATATTAACTTCTTAGTGTGTGTGTGTGTATATATATATATACATACATACATATAGCTTTCAGGTATTTTCTCCCATTTAATAGATTGTGTTTTTGGTTTTTGTTTTGTTGATAGTTTCCTTTGGTGACAAAAACTTCTTAGTTTGACGTTGTTCTTGAACAACATCGATTTTGCTCTTATTTCTCTTGTCTGAGAAGACATATCCAAGAAAAATATGCTGCTAAGACCAACATCAAAGAGTTTACTGCTTATGATTTTTTAAATTTTTTCTAGGAATCTCATGGTTTCAGGTCTTACATTTAAGTCTTGTATAAAACTATTATTCCATTTATTTTTGTATATGGTATGGAAAGTAGTTCAGTTTGATTCTATTGTATGTAAATATCCAGTTTTTTCCAACACTATTTTTTTAAAGAGACTGCCTTTCCCTGGTCCATATTTTCACCTCCTTTATTGTGGATTAACTGACCACATAAAAATGGGTTTCTTTATAGGATTCCTTTTCTGTTCCATTGTTTGTTACATTGTGTGTGTGTGTGTGTGTGTGTGTGAAATTTCACTACTGACTTAATATTATACCTTTGTAGTATGGACTAAATTAGGAGGCAGGATACCTCTGGCTTTGCTCTTCTTTTTCAAGATTGCTTTGGTTATTTTGGTTCTTTTTTGATTCCATACAAATTGTAGGGTTTTTCTTCTAATTCTGTGAAAAATGCCATAGGTATTTTAGTAGGGATTTCATTGAATTTCCAGATTGTTTTCAGTATTATGGACAGTTTAACAATATTGATTTTCCAATCCATGAACATGGTATTTCTTTTCTTTCTCTCTCTCTCTCTTTTTTTTTTTTTCTGAGCACAGTATTTCCATGTATTTTGTGTCATGTTCAATTTTGTTATTCAGTGTCTTAAAATCTTGGAGAAGAAGCATTTCATCTCCTTTATTAAATTTATTCCTATGCATTTTATTCATCTTTATGAAACTGTAAATGTGATTTTCTTAATTTCTCTTTCTCATACATTGTCATTAGCATATAGAAAATATATAGGTTCTGTATATTAATTGTTATACTGCAGCATTAAAGAATTCAATTGGTTCTAATACTTTTTTTTTTTTGGTGGAATCTATAGGCTTTTCTTGGATAGTTTATGTCTTGTGCAGACAATGACACTTTTCCTTCTTCCTTTCCAGTTTGGATGCCTCTTACTTTTATAATCTGAATGCTATGGCTAGGACTTCCAATACTATGTTGAATAAAAGCACTGAACATGGGCATCCTTGTCTTTTTTCTGATCTTAGTGGAAATGCTATCAGCTTTTCAACATTAAATATTATGTTAGTTGTGGATTTGTTTTATATGACCTTTATTATATTGAGGTATATAGCCTGGTTACAAACTTTGTTGAGATCTTTATCATAAATGGGTGTAGAATTGTGTTAAATGGTGTGGGTGTTTTTTTTTTAATCTATTTAGATGATTTTATGAGTTTAATTTTTCATTTTGTTAATGTAGTGTTTAGATTGACCATGTTCCTCATGCTATATAATATATTCCTGTGACTTATTTATTTTATAACTAGAGATTTATATGGGGCTTCCCCAGTGTCTCAGTAGTAAATAATCTGTGTGCAATATAGGAGACATGGGGAAGGATTGGTTCGATCCCTGGTTTGGGAAGATCTCCTGGAGGAGGAAATGGCTATCCACTCTAGGATTCTTGCCTGGAAAATTCCATAGACAGAGGAGCCTGGCAGGCTATAGTCCATGGGGGTCACAAAGAGCTGGACATGACTGAGTGACTGAGCACACTCAACTTTTTACCTTTTAATTCCCTTCACTTATTTCAGAACCCACCTTTATGAGTCTGTTTTTATTTTGTTTGCTTGTTTTTTTTAGATTCCATATATACAGTATTTTCTTTCTCTGCCTGGCTTATTTCACTTAGAATAACACCCTCTAGATCCATCTATGTTGTTACAAAAGGCAAGTTTTATTTTTTAAGGTAAATAGTTCAACATTTATATAAATATAGATCATCTTCTTACATAGATACTTAGCTTAGTTTGCTTCAAAATTTTGTCTACATATTGTCTTAAATAGTGTTATAATGAACATTGGTGTACATACATCTTTTTGAATTAGTATTTTTATGTTCTTCAGTTAAATACAGAAACGGAATTCCTGGATCAGATAGCAGTTTGATTTTTAAGTTTTTGAGAAACCTTCATACTGATTTTCATAGTGGCTGTACCCTACCATGGAAATCCCATCAACAGTGTGTGAGTGTTCCCTTTTCTCCACACCCTCAAAAATGCTGGTTATTTGTTGACCTTTTGATGGTAGTGATTCTGACTGGTGTGAAGTGGTACCTCATTGTGGTTTTGATTTGCATTTCCCTGATGAATATTGGTGTTTAGTTTGTGGTCCAGATTGCCATGTCTTCTTTGGAAAAATATTTACTCAGGTCTTCTGCCCATTTTTCTTTGGTTTGTTTGTCCATTTCTTGTTGTTGACCTGTATGAGTTCTTTGTATACTCTGGATATTAACGCTTATCAGATATGTCATTTGTAGTGTTTTCTACCATTTGGTATGCTGCTTTCTCATTCTTTTTTTTTTGATATTTAAATTAACTCAAATATTTATTATTAACATATAGCAAGTAGTAAACATCAAAACAAAAATAATGAAGATTAATTCTTCCATTTTTTTAGTCCTTCACTCTTTATTTATAAAGTAGTCTTACTATTCTAGGAGATAATATTTGAGGTGAATAAATGGTTACCCTATCAAATAGAAAGGCTGTGTTCAATCATTTTTAAAAAAGGTTATCAAAATCTGGTGTGCATCACAATGAAGTCAAAGATTGAAAAATAGAGCTCTAACCATATTGGAAAAATAATATGTTATTGTTGTTCAGTTACTAAGTTGTCTTTGACTCTGTGACTCCATGGACTGAAGCATGCCAGGCTTCCCTGTCCTTCACTATCTCCCGGTGTTTGCTCAGAAATCATGTCCGTTGAGTCGGTGTTGCCATCCAACCACTTGATCCTCTGTCACCCTCTTCTCTTCCTGTCCTCAGTCTTTCTCAGCATCAGGGTCTTTTCCAACGAGTCAATTCTTTGCATCAAGTGGCCAAAGTTTTGGAGCTTTAGCTTCAGTCCTTCCAATGAATATTCAGGATTGATTTCCTTTAGGATTGACTGGTTTGATCTCTTTGCTGTCCAAGGGATTCTCAAGAGTCTTCTCCAGCACCACAATTTGAAAGCATCAATTCTTTAGCGCTCAGCCTTCTTTATGGTCTAACTCTCACATCTGTGCATGACTACTGGAAAAACATAGCTTTGACTATATGGACCTTTGTCAGAAAAGTAATATCTCTGCTTTTTAATACACTGTCTAGGTTTGTCAATGGCACCCCACTCCAGTACTCTTGCCTTGAGAATCCCATGGACGGAGGAGCCTGGTGGGCTGCAGTCCATGGGGTCGCGAAGAGTCGGATACGACTGAGCGACTTCACTTTCACTTTTCACTTTCATGCATTGGAGAAGGAAATGGCAACCCACTCCAGTGTTCTTGCCTGGAGAATCCCAGGGATGGTGGAGCCTGGTGGGCTGCCGTCTATGGGGTCGCACAGAGTCGGACACGACTGACGCGACTTAGCAGCAGCAGCAGCAGCAGGTTTGTCATAGCTTTTCTTCCAAGGAGCCAACTGTCTTTTTATTTCATGGCTACAGTCATCATCCACAGTGATTTTGAAGCCCAAGAAAATAAAATCTGTCACTGTTTTCACTTTTCCCTCTTCTATTTGCCGTGAAGTGATGGGACTGAATGCCATGATCTTAATTTTTTGAATGTTGAGTTTTAAGTCAGCTTTTTCACTTCCCTCTTTCACCCTCACAAGAGGCTCTTGATTCAAAATTGAAAAGAAGTAAGACAAAGCTGTATACTGTTATCCCACCTAATTAACTTATATGTAGAATACATCATGCGAAATGCCAGACTGGATGAATCACAAGCTGGAATCAAGACTGCTGGGAGAAATATCAACAACCTCATATATGCAGATGATAACATGCTTTCTCATTCTTTTGATAGTTTCCTTCACTGTGCAAAAGCTTTTTTAGTTTTCTGCAGTCCCATTTGTTTCTTTTGCTTTTTTGCCCTTGCCCAAGGAGACAGATAAAAAAAGAAAAAAAAAAAAATCTGCTATGAGCAATGTCAAAATTTGTACTGCCTATGTTTCCTTCTAAGAGTTTTATGATTTTAGGTTTATATTTAGGTTTTTAATTCATTTTCAGAGTTTGGGATATATAGTGTGAGGAACTATTACAATTTGATTCTTTTATATTTATCTATCCAGTTTGCCAACATCAGTTATTGAAGAGGCTGTCTTTCCATATCATATATGATTCCTTCCATGTCACAGATTAATTGGCCATATTATTTTGGGCATATCTCTAGGTTTTCTATTCTGTTCCATTGATCTATGTATCTATTTTTGCCCCTGTATTATATCATTTTGATTCCTTTAGTATAGTTTTATTGTATAGTTTGAAATATTATTGTTTTTGTTTAGTTAGTAAGTTGTATCTGACTCTTTTGTGACCCCATGGGTTGATTGTAGCCCATCAGGCTTCTCTGTCCATGGGATTTCCCAGGCAATACTAGAATGGATTGCCATTTCCTTCTCCAGGGGATCTTCCTAACCCAGGGATCAGACCCATGTCTTCTATATTGGTTGGCAGGTTCTTTACCACTGACCCAACAGGTAAGGGAGCATAATCCTACAATTTTGTTCTTTCTCATATTTGCTTTGGCTATTCAGGAAGTTTTGTGCTTCCCAACAAATTTAGATCTGATAATTTCTACTTTAATTCCATCATAGTCTGAGGACAAATTTTGAGTGATTTCTTTTTAAAAAACTATCAAGGTACTTTTAATGAACAAGAACCTGGTCTGTTTTGGTGAATGGCTTATGTGAGCTTTGAAAGAATGTATATTAAACTGTTCTTTGAGTATTTGTATAAATGTCAATTAGAAGAAAGTGATTGATAATGCTCTTTAGTTCAACAGTATTCTTACTGATTTTCTATTTTGTTAACCTGTCCATTGCTGAAAGAAAAGTACCAAGTCCTCCAATGAAATAATGGATTTGTCTCTTTTCCCTTGTAGATCATCAGGCTGTTTTATAATTTTATCTCACAAGACTCTATTTTGAGATCTTATTTCTGTATATGTTCAAATAATGGCTAGCAATTACCTTTTATCAATATTGAAATCAAATTTCTGAGCACCACATTTTTCAAAACATAATTTTAGTCTACTTAACTATATTTACATTTTTTGAAAGGCAGTAGACTATATACATATGTAAGTATATATACATATATGCATGGAATTCAGAGAAGGCAATGGCAACCCACTCCAGTACTCTTGCTTGGAAAATCCCATGGACAGAGGAGCCTGGCAGGCTGCAGTCCATGAGGTCGCTAAGAGTCGGACACGAGTGAGCGACTTCACTTTTCACTTTTCACTTTCATGCATTGGAGAAAGAAATGGCAACCCACTCCAGTGTTCTTGCCTGGAGAATCCCAGGGACGGGGGAGCCTGGTGGGCTGCCGTCTATGGGATCGCACAGAGTTGGACATGGCTGAAGCAATTCAGCAGCAGCAGCATATGCATGAAATAGAATGAAAATATAGCTTTATAGATCTCTATATGTTTACATGAATCTATTGCTGGATTCATCATTCTATTTCATTGTTTTACTGCATAGTATCACAGCATTGCCATAAAAGCTCAATTATTGAAATCATTCTTAATCTTTCACTTTTTTTCTCAAAATTGCCTTATATTTATTTTAGCTCATCTTCATTCAACTATACAATTAAATATATAGTTCCTATTAGTAAATGTATATCAGACATGGAGAGTTAGGGTGGAAATAATGATGTCTATGTGCTATTAATAAAGGACCTTATTGTAAGAAATATATCTAAAAGAATCACTACATATAATTTTTACAATGACTAATCAAAAATAAGTTTCTTTTGACTATTTTACAAAGATATTGTTTAAGTTGCTCTTCTTATTTTATTACCTTGCAAGCTAGGGAAAGTATTGTATTAAATATGATACACCTCAAACTAAGACCACCAACCAAAACATATTGCTAAATGCCTTTGGAAACTGGAGAAATGAAGTACTAGGAATAAGAAAGTGCCTTCCCTACTCCCTCTGCTCTGCTATAAAATGCTTTACATCTGTTAAAACATAGTCACTAAAATTCTAAATTCCCCTTGGACACAATTTTTAATATCAGTGCTTTTTGAATAAAACATCATCCTATATCTCTAATTTTAAAGTTATGATATCCATAAGGATTCAAAATATATTGTACAAACTCATATCATCTTTTCCTTTTATTAGTTATTATCTTGCATATCTATACTATGTTAATCCTTTGCTTATATTTATTGTATTTTTAATTTCATTATTTTTGTCTTATTATATAGACCAAAATATATCTATTACCAGTCACCTTTTTTCCATATTATAATTTCCTTCTTGCCAAGTCTTTATCAGAATTTTTATAATAGAATTTTTACTTTTCAAGTCTTCATGATAAGAAATTGTGTTTAAATAGACTTTTCTATTTCCTGTCATTATATTCAAAAATATGTTTAATTTTACGATCTAAAACACACCATGAATATTACAAAGTATATAAAAATAAGACCAAAATATGTATTAGGTAATTCACATTTTATTCTTTCACAATTTATTGACTTCTGATCTGATAACAGAAAAGGGCATCTTGTTAGATAAACAAAAACTATTTTCTCCAGTCATGAAGAGGATAATTAAAGAAACAAAGTGAAAACTATGCTCATGGTCTCATCTTTTTTCCTCTTCAACCATAGGTAGCAGGTTTTATATAGTTGATGATCCATCACTTCAAAATTACCTCTATAGAGCAGTAATATATACCTCATTAATATATACCTCTCTATAGATAAAAGTATTAAAGTACAACTCATATATTAATATGAAAAAAAATATTCAATCTACAAGTTCAGTGCAATCCCTACCAAATTATTGATGGAATGTTTCACAGAACTAGAACAAAAAAAATTTAAATTTATATGGAGACACAAAATACCCTTAATAGGTCTTTTGTTTCAAGATTCCAAAGCAATCTTGAGAAAGAAAACCAAATCTGGAAGAATCAGACTCTCTGACTTCAGACTATAGTTAAAGCTACAGTCATCAAAATGTTAAGGCACTTTCACTAAAATAGAAAATAGATCAATGGAACAGGATAGAAACCTAGAAAATAAGCCCATGCAAATATGGTCAATTAGTCTACAAAAAGGGAGGCAATGTTAGGCAATGGAAAAAAGACAGTCTCTTCAATAAGTGGTGCTGGGAAAACTGGACAGCTACATATAAAAGAATGAAATTAGAACACTCTCCAATATCACTAATAAAAATAAACTCAAAATGGACTAAAGACTTAAATATAAGATCTGATACTATAAAACTCTTTGAGGAAAACATAGGAAGAACACTCTTTGGCATAAATCACAGCACTATCTTTTTTGATCTTTCTCTTAGAGTAATGTAAACAAATCAAAAATAAGCAAATGGAACCTAATTAAGCTCAAAAGCTTTTTCACAGCAAAGGAAACCATAAACAAAAAGGACTACCCAAAGAATGGGAGAAAATATTTGCAAATGATGCAACTGACAAGGAATTAATCTCCAAATATTAATAGCTCATGCAGCTCAGTATCAAAAATAAACAACCCAATCAAAAAATTGAGCAGAAAAGGTAAACAATTCTTCAAAAAAGGCATATAGATGGCCAAGAGGCACATGAAAACATGTTCAATATTGATAATTATTAGAGTAATTACTAAAAGTACAGTGAGATATCACCTCATACTGGTTAGAATGGAAATCATCAAAAAGTCTACAAACAATACATATTGGAAAGAGTTTGGGGAAAAAGGAACCCTCCTACACTGTTATGCATGCATGCTAAGTTGCTTCAGCCGTGTCCAACTCTGTGTGACCCAATGGACTATAGCTTGCCAGGCTCCTCTGTCCATAGGATTCTCCAGGCAAGAACACTGGAGTGGGTTGCCATTCTCTTCTCCAGGGGACCTTTCCAACCAGGGATCAAACCCATGTCTCTTACATCTCCTTCATTGGCAGGCAGGTTCTTTACCAATAGCACCATCTGGGAAGCCCCTACACTGTTGCATGTGATATAAACTGGTACAGCCACTATGAAGAACAACAGGGAGTTTCCTTAAAAAACAAAGTATAGATAACACATGGTCTAGCAATTCCCCTCTTGAGCATATATCTGGAAAACCATGGTTTGAAAGGATACATTTACTCCAATGTTCACTGCAGCACTGTTTACAATAGTCAAGACATGGAAGCAACTTAAATGTCCATTTGCAGATGAATGGATAAAGATGTATTAAATATATGCAATGGAATATTACATAGACATTAAAAGGAGTGGAATAATGCCATTTGAAGCAATATGGATGGACCTGCAGATTATCATGCTAAGGGAAGTAAGTCAAAAACAAATATCATACAATATCACCTATATGCTGAATCTTAAAAAAAATCATACAAATGGATTTATAAAACAGAAATGGATTTACAGACTTAGAAAACAAACTTATAGTTACCAAAAGGGAAAGATGGTGGGGGGATAAATTGGGAGTTTGGTATTGACACATACATACTACTATATTTAAAACAGATAACCAACAATAACTTATTTATAACACAGATAATATGCTCAATATTCTGTAATAGCCTAAATGGAGAAAATTTTTGAAAAAGAATAGATAAATGTCACATGTATAACTGAATCACTTTTCTATGCACCTGAAATGAACAGAGCATTATTAATTAACTATCAGATCAGATCAGATCAGTCGCTCAGTCGTGTCCGACTCTTTGCGACCCCATGAATTGCAGCACGCCAGGCCTCCCTGTCCATCACCAACTCCCAGAGTTCACCCAGACTCACGTCCATTGAGTCAGTGATGCCATCCAGCCATCTCATCCTCTGTCGTCCCCTTCTCCTCTTGCCCCCAATCCCTCCCAGCATCAGGGTCTTTTCCAATGAATCAACTCTTCGCATGAGGTGGCCAAAGTACTGGAGTTTCAGCTTTAGCATCATTCCTTCCAAAGAAATCCCAGGGCTGATCTCCTTCAGAATGGACTGGTTGGACCTCCTTGCAGTCCAAGGGACTCTCAAGAGTCTCCTCCAACACTGCAGTTCGAAAGCATCAATTCTTCGGTGCTCAGCCTTCTTCACAGTCCAACTCTCACATCCATACATGACCACAGGAAAAACCATAGCCTTGACTAGACGGACCTTTGTTGGCAAAGAGATGTCTCTGCTTTTGAATATGCTATCTAGGTTGGACATAACTTTCCTTCCAAGGAGTAAGCGTCTTTTAATTTCATGGCTGCAGTCACCATCTGTAGCGATTTTGGAGCTCAGAAAAATAAAGTCTGACACTGTTTCCACTGTTTCCCCATCTATTTCCCATGAAGTGGTGGGACTGGATGCCATGATATTCGTTTTCTGAATGTTGAGCTTTAAGCCAACTTTTTCACTCTCCACTTTCACGTTCATCAAGAGGCTTTTGAGTTCCTCTTCACTTTCTGCCATAAGGGTGGTGTCATCTGCATATCTGAGGTTATTGAGATTTCTCCCGGCAATCTTGATTCCAGCTTGTGTTTCTTCCAGTCCAGCGTTTCTCATGATGTACTCTGCATGTAAGTTAAATAAACAGGGTGAATTAACTATACTTCCATATAAAATAAAATTTAAAATATTTTAGTGATTAGTGGCTATTGAGGGAGATAGGAGGCTTAAAACCTGAACACTATGTGATTAAATGACATCCCACAATTATGAAAAGAAGGTCCTGAGCCATCTGCTGTATTTAAGAAATGCAGATCTTTTTCAAATTTGGGAATGGATGGAAGAAGATGCTGACAGGTATTTAAAGTATAGGAAAATTTGATTTTGAATGCTCTGGTTTTGACTTCCCATAGATGGTATTTTTGAGAATGTAGAGATGTTGATGTCCATTAAGACAAGTCTGAAAAATTAATTATATTAGATTTTGCTGATTATGATCAGTCTGAGATTAAAACTCAGTTCTTTACTTGCAAATCAGGATTATGTACCCTAACAAGACCTTATAGACAGATTTTACAAATTCATGAATTGGATTGCTTTTGAAAAATGAAGTACAATTACTCACTTTTTATTAAAAAAAAAAAAAAAAAAAGGTTAGTATCTGTCAGGAAAGCTACATTGAGAAAAATTTCAAGGAAATATTTGGTCTCAGTGGGTTAAGTTCTCTGTTTTATTTAGAATGCCTTCTATGTTATGGACAGCCACATATTGGTAAAGAATAATGGGATATATCTAAATGTTTAATTTCCCTCTGCTGATCATTATTACAGAGAAGATCATTATTATATATATACATATATTTTTTACTCCCACCCCCTCCACACACACACTTCTCTGACCTAGCGTATCTTCTCTTAATTTCATTATTATTATTTTTTTTTAATTTAAATTTTCAACAAATGAGTTTTACCTCAAATATCATCAAATCACAAATCCACATAATTTAGGAATAGAAAAATTGAGCAGAGGTTTATGACTTATATCTTAGTGATTAAAGGATATAAGTTGACTCTGACAGATCTTAGTTCAACTTGATTAAGTACTACCAGTGAAATTATTGGAGAAGACAATGGCAACCCACTCCAGTACTCTTGCCTGGAAAATCCCATGAACATGGATGGAGGTGCCTGGTAGGCTACAGTTCACGGGGTCATGAAGAGGACACGACTGAGTGACTTCACTTTCACTTTTCACTTTCATGCATTGGATAAGGAAATGGCAACCCACTTCAGTATTCTTTCCTGGAGAATCCAAGGGACGGAGGAGCCTGGTGGGCTGCCATCTATGAGGTTGCACAGAGTCGGATATGACTGACGTGACTTAGCAGCAGCGGTGAAATTAAAAGCAAGTTTCTTAAAATCTCTGAGCATATTTTCTCAACTGTAAGTAAAATTAACAAAAATCGACCTCATGATGTTTCTGTAGAGAATATATAAAATAATGCATATGTGTGATTAAGATTTGTTGTTCAGTCACTCAGTCAAGTCCAATTTTTTTGCAACCCATGGACTGCAGCACGTCAGGCTTCCCTGTCCTTCACCATCTCATGGAGTTTGCTCAAACTCATATCCAGTGAGTTGGTGATGCCTTCCAACTATCTCATCCTCTGCCATCCCCTTCTCCTCCTGCCTTCTATCTTTCCCAGCATCCCACCAGTGATTAAGATGGTGCCAGGTAAAAATCTATAATAAATAGTATTGTAGTATTGACAGTGATAACAGTAGAAATTGCAATAGCTAATTTACCCCTTCTCTTATACTCCTGGTTGTCAGCTAGAATGTAGGGTAACTGATACTGAACTGTAGGTCTTATTATAAAGACATCTTTCTGAAGAGTTTCTCACTGAGAATGTTACTCCTAGTATCTCCACTGCAATGTACAAATCCCTTCTATGATAACCACAAACTTTTATAGATAGTAAAATATCCAACTGTGACATCTCATATTTTGTTCTTACCTTGAGGTAAATATATATATATGTGTGTGTGTGTGTGTGTGTGTGTATGAAAAATGGAAGGAAGGACTTGCCTTATTATGCTCAAAAGTAAAGGCAAAAATATTTATTGCAACTGCCACTGACTTTCTGAAATTTTCCACTTACATTTCTGAAAGATGATTCTTCCCCCTATGACCAGAAACTGATATTTCTTTGGTTGAATAGAAGTTTATCAAGAGGTTGAAAGGTTTCATTGTATTCATTGAGTCAAAAATAAATGAGGAAAATCATTAATATCTTACACTCTTCTTAAATATAGGAAATTGGTATTTTTAGCCATGTTATGTCTAGGTTAGAAAATTACAGTCCCAAGGCTAATGCAAGAGAGATCACAAGATAGTGATTCTTTTTTAGTCATTCAGAAAAAATCAATAGTGTTTTCCTGGAGCTTCAGTGAGGAAAAAAAAAAAAAACAAAAAAAAAAAACTTGTCATGCCAGCAGCTAAGCAGTATGTGCCAAGAGAAAGAAACCACTGCTTAGTGCCAGCAGTCCAGAATGACAACTGTAGGCATGATTGTTTTTTGCTGGTGGTTTCAGGTCTTATATGCACAGAGTAAGCCCTGATTAAAAGATTAATTCACAATGGTGGGAGAGCAATGTTTTCTGCTCCAAGTTACAGCTCCTTTGGGTTTGCGATGTGACCAGAGCAAGGCTTGGTATATATAACCATACTGGACAAAAAAATACAAATTCAGTTAGTATTTTTTCACATGATGTTGAATATTCACTATTACATAAATAAGAGCTTCCCAGGTAGCACTAGCTGTAAGGAATCCACCTGCCAATGCAGGACACATAAGAGACACAGATTCAATCCCTGTCAGGAAGTAGGACACCCCTGGAGTAGAAAATGGCAATCCACTCCAAGATTCTTGCCTAGAAAAGTCCATGGATAGAGGAACTTGGATAGCTACAACCCTTTGGATCGCAAAGAGTCAGATATGACTGAGTTACTGTGCACTGAGCACATACATATTACAAAAATAAATTAATTAGATTACCATTTGATAGAAATAGTATGCTGTAAAAATGAAGAACATAGATTCTATATACTGACTATCTGGTTTCATGTGCAGAATTCATTGTTTCCCTAGGGTGTGACCAATAAGCAAACTTTTTTGCATCAGTTTACTTTTTTATGTAAAGAGATTATAAACAGTATGCATGTTTTAGTGTTGTAACAGATTCAAAAAAGTTATACACACAAATGCATATATTTTATTTCTTTTTTTTTTTAATCCAATCTCCAATATGTGCCCATGGGGTCAACACACACCATGTTTTTACTGATTGTGTGAAGAGGGTTAGGGCAGGTCTGTTGGCTCTGTTGGCTGCTCAGTCCATACTAAGTTCCATCTGCCTCTTACCAAATACACAGAAGAGCAAGACTGTCCGTAAGTCTCTTGGCATATGGCCCTGGATCCCATGACTCCCACAAGTGCACTTTTGTCCGTGGACAAATATATAATTAGCTGTTAAAAATGAGGTGGGGAAAGGGGAACATCTTATGTTGCCATGATGTTAACATTACTGCCTATCTTTCTTTTATTGATAAATAATGTTTCATTGTGTGGACATACCACATTGTGTTTATACATTCATCATTTGCTGAACAATTAGATTGTTTTAATTTTAGGGCTATTATAAATAATGCTGCTAAAAATGTTTAACTCGGGTAAAAGTCTTAAAGTTGCTTTATATGTAGAAAGAAAGAAAATGATGAATAAATAGCTCTACATTTTATTCTAATATGATTTTTTAACTTACTAGTTTATCTTATTTTTCTTCTCTTTCATCAAAACCATAAATATCCTCTGCACAGGCCACACATTCCATTTCATTTTCATCAGGTTAGTTCAGCTTAGTTGTGTTATGTGGTGGCAAACCCATATTCCCTTTAAAGTCTCCTTAATTATCTTAATTATAAAGTTCAATTTATTTCTTCATTACCTTGTAAAACTTAATTTGCATCTTCTTGCCACTTACTATATTCTACTTGGAGGGTTCCCAGATGGCTCAGTGGGTACAGAACCTGCCTGCAATGCCAGAGATACAGGAGATATGGGTTCAATTCCAGTGTTGGGAAGATCCCCTGGAGGAAGAAGGAACACAGCAACCCACTCCAGTATTCTTGCCTGGAGAATCCCATGGACAGAAGAGCCTGGCAGGCTACAGTCCTTAAGTTGCAAAGAGTTGGACATTAATGAAGTGACTCAGCACATATTCTACTTGAGGGTACAGGTACCTACAAATTCCCTCATTGCCAAACAATTCATAAAGGAAAAAAACTCTCTTATCTGGATTAAAACTAAAAAGTACTTCTTAGCTAAAAATTATATCTTTTAATATACATAACAGTATGTATACATGCCTTATACAATATATGAGAAATACCATATATCAATACAGTAGGACACATTCATTATACACCAAAATAGAAATAATTGCTCCATTGAAATGATGTGAGTTTCACAAATAATTCTTACAAGGTGGCTTTGTATCTTTGTTTACAGTGGACTTATTGCAGATCTCTAATGAGATAATTTTAATTGTCATATTCAGAGATAATTAAGGGCAGGAAGTGATACCAACCATCCTTTCCTCACTGTTCATGATGCCATTAATGATGATGTAAGTAATCTTTCAATGCACATGACTATTTGACACAGTGTCTGAGAGTAAGTTCTCTTTACTTTTAGAAGGAAATGTCAAACCACTCCAGTATTCTTGCCTGGAGAATCCCATGGACAGAGGAGCCTGGCAGGCTACAGTCCACGGGGTTGTAAGAATCAGACACAACTTAGCAAATAAACCACTTAGAGTAAGTTCTCATATTCTACTTTTAGATAAAGGCAAGAGAAAACTATATTGATTCTATATACTAGATTGAAAACATATTTGAAGTAGAAGTGGTTATGAATGAAGTCTATATCTCCATCATGATACCTACCATAGGGCTTTACATGAAATAAATCATTCTGAGCACATGAAGAAAAAAATCATCAATATTTGCAAGGCTCATTGTTTTGTGTAGGTGCATATCTTCCACAATCTCATTATTAATACCTGTATTAGTTTATTAAGACTGCCATAACAACATAGAGAAGAACTGGGTGGTGTAAATATCAGAAACTGTATTTTTCACACATTTGAGGCTAGAATTCTAAGACCAAGGGGTTGGCAAGTTTAGTTCCTTATGAAGGGCATGCATGCAGTATCTGTCTCATGTCTCTCTACTTGGCTTGTAGGTCCTCTTCTTCTCTCTGTGTTCTTTACTCTCTGTATGTGTCTATATCCAAATTTCATATATTCTTAAGGATACCAGTCATATTGAGTTTGGACCCACATTAATAACATTTAATTTTATTGCTTCTCTAAAGATCCTACTTCTAAAAGTCATATTGGTGCTACTGGGGTTTAGGACTTTAACATGTGAATTTGGCAGGATATTTTCCAGCCCATAATATGACCTCAATCTACTAAAAGCATAGTACTTAGATACAATTAAGAATTTTCTGATTGTAAATAGAGTCAATTTGACATAAAATCATATTTCTCCTGACATTCCATGGCAATGTAGTTAAAGGTTAGAGAGATAAATAACCATCTTCCCACATCTTTATCCCCAAGAACATAACATATCAAATTAATCACACAAATATTGAGTTAGCCAAAAAGCTTGTTCATGTTTTTCCATAAGATGCTATGGAAAACCCTGAACAAATATTTTTGCCAACTCAATATATATTTGCATTCTTCTCATATTTTGAGGTTCCTTCCCATGCATATGTGAGAAAGAATTGTAATTATATAAGGCAGGATTTGCTATCTTCCTCCTTCCTATGCAAAAACGGGCTATAAAATGCACAATGACTTGCTGAAGGCTAAGGGTAGGACAGTGATTTCCCCAATGCCCTGATTAGTTTATAATAACTACCATATAAACTCTGATCATTTTGCTCATTAGCAGGTATACGAAAAAGTAAGAAAATTCCGCTCTGTTTTCCTTAAGCTGTTCTGAAATTGGGTTATTATACTTCTCTTTTTGCTGCCCAAAGAAACAGTTGCTTAGAAGGTAATACAAATAAAATCATAATTTGCAAGATTAGAGCATAATTTTAATGTGCTGTTTATCTTTGTATAGTTCCCTGAAGCAGTGAGTATGGTACACAGAATAATAATATCCCAAAGATGTCTCCCTTCTGGTCCCCAGAATCTGTGAATTCATTAGGTTATACAGCAAAGAAAAATTAAAGTTATAGATGGAGTTAAGTCTGCTAATTAACTGACCTGGGATGAGGAAGTTATCCTGGGTTATCTGAGTGGGCCCAATATAATCACAAGTGTCCTTAAAGTGGAAGAAGGAGCAGAAGAGGAGTCAGGATAATGTGATGTGAGAAGAACCTAACCCGTTCTTGCTGGCTTCCATGATACAAGAAAATAATTAAGGAATAAAAGCTATACCTATAAGTGGAAAAGGCTTCCCCAGTGGCTCAGTGGGTAAAAAGTCTTACCTGCAATACAGGAAACACAGGAGATACAGATTTGATCCCTGGGTTGGGAAGATCTCCTGAAGAAGAAAATGGCAACCTATTCCAGTATTCCTGTCTGAAAAATCCCATGGACAGAGGAGCCTAGTGCTATAATTGAAAGGGTTGTAAAGAGTCAGACATGACTTAACAACTAAGCATGCACATAAGCAGGAAAACATAAGGAAATTGATTCTCTCTTATAGCCCCTAGATGGGAATACAGCCCTGCTGATACCTCGATTTTAGCCCAGAGAGAGTCATTTTAGACTTTTCCTCAGAACTGTAAGCTAATAATTTGTTTTATTTGAGCCACTAAGTTTATGATAAATTGTCACAGCAGCAGAAAAAAGAAAGCACTTTAATATAGTGAATTAAATACTTCACACTATTGTTTCATATGTGGCTTCTATTACTTTAACCACAAGTATGAGGAGGGTCTTCCATATGCAAAGATTGGTAACAGGTGATGAAGCAGTGTTCCTCTAAATCAACTTCTTCCTTCTCCACTTCCGAGCTTAACAGAACCAGGTATCAATTTTCCACTATATTTTATTGCCCTGCTCTTCCATACAAAACTTTAACTCTCTGAAACCCAGTACTGCTTTTACTGAACCCAGTACTGGTGTATGTATGATCACATACATAACAGTTTCAGGATCTCTTGTTTTGGCTGAATGAGGGAGAATGATCTCTGAAAAAGCAGCAACAGAAACAACAGGAACAGAAGCAGGTGATATTTATTGAGCCCTTAAATATGCCAGGTATTTTGGTAAACGCTTTATACATATCATCAGATTTAATCTTTGCAGCAACCCGATGAAGTAGATTGGAACACTCTATAGCTCTTTGACACTTGAGAAAATTGCAGAGCAAAGAGGATAAGATACTTCTCCAATATCAGGAGGTAGAGCCAGGACTCCAAGATAGGCTGTTTGATTTAAGAACCTTTAGTTACCACTGTATACCCTGTCTCCCAAAGACAAAAATGCAAAAAGATTTATTTGAGGAAAAAAGTGTTATGGAATAACAACAATGCTGAGTATGCAACGGAGGAAATAGCATACCTGAATATATGAGATACATTGCTTTCTTACATTTGAAATAAATCCAAACAGTAATATCAACATTGGAATACAGGGTTCTTCAAATTATTAAAAAGATTCTTCAATTTTTTAAAAGAAATTTCCTTAGGAAGGGTTGGGAGAGGATGGCTAACATGTGTTCAGCATTTCAGCTCGAAGAAAGGTCTTGCATTTTAATTTTATTTTATTGCATATTATTTGTGCAAGTTCATTCAAATCAAAAGCACCCATTCGGTAAATATTAGTCTTCCATTCCAAAATTGATTGAAAGCACGAAACTGAGATTTTAAAAGCTAGAAGCAAATTATTTTCATAATGAGCATCAGAAATAAGCTCTCCGACAATAGCTCTACCTCTGCAGATTCGAAAGATCATGCTCTTTTCCTGGTTATCTTGCTCATCAAAAGATTTCGTTCAATAGATTTCTGCCATCCCAGTTCATTGGTGTACCACTATTACTGGCTTGTTAGAGAAGTGAGAAGTTGGTGTAGAGAAGTGAATGAGTTAGAAATAGTAAAATATTAGGTATACTATAATCATTCAGAAATTATACTTGGATAATGATATATTTTGTAAATACTTCCATAATATATACTTGTATAATTATACATCATACATACTTCATGTATACATAATATTTAAATATATATATATATATTTAAAAGAAAATTTAAATATATAAGAAACCACTATTACCTCTCAAATGTTAAGAATCTTAAACAGGTAAAGCCTGCCTTTAAGTAACAATTGAATGTGGTCTTTTGATGCAATACTCAGACATTAATTTTCATCTTTGAGGTTAAATCCAAAATGTCACTTCATAACTCATATCTGTTGGCAATCGTTTTATTCACTGCCCTAGGCTGAATTGAGCTGTCATCCCTCAGTTGTTCTTCTTACCTCATATTCTCCTGATTATATAATGCCTATCAAAATGAATTTTGTCTTTCTGCTAAATGTGATACAATTCAGGAAAATTGAGAAGCTTTATTAATCCTTCTAGTTTATGTAATTAAATAAGGTGCTCAATAATGTATGCAAAGTAAAAGTGGCTCAGTTGTGTTGACTCTTTGTGGCCCTAGGGACTGTATAGTCCTTGGGATTCTCCAGGCCAGAATACTAGAGTGGGTAGCTGTTCCCTTCTCCAAAGGATCTTCCCAAACCAGGGATCAAACCCAGGTCTCCCGCATTGCAGGCGGATTCTTTACCAACTGAGTCACCAGGAAAGCCCAGGAATACTGGAGTGGGTAGCCTCCAGTGAGTGTGCTGGAGGACATAAATTGAAATCAAGGATAATTGGGGTCTGTCCCTCTAGCTAAAATGAGAAATGATGAATCTGCAATAGAAATGTATTTTTGCATAAGACAATGAAAAATTACATAGAACAAGTACATGATAGTGTGAGAGAAAAGAAATCTGGAATGACTTCCACATTGTTAGCCAAGTTAAAGAAATAGACTTTTTATTACAAAATGCTTTATTAATAAGACTCTCCAGCAGAGATGTATTTCTTTGCCACTTTTAAATAATTGTTACTATTTTTGAAGATTATTTCCCTCCTCAAGATTCCAGATATATTTTACTTACTACCTACCATCCATCATCAAGTGTTATAAAGGTCATTTTTTTTTGCCTGTATCTGGGACTATGTAAATACAATTTAAAAATTAATATATTATAGTAGTGAGATTATAGTAAAAGTCTCTTTAATTAACTTTCAGAGTTCATTTGAACCAGTTCAGTTCAGTTCAGTTGCTCAGTCATGTCTGACTCTTTGCGACCCCAGGAATCGCAGCACACCAGGCCTCCCTGTCCATCACCAACTCCCGGAGTTTACCCAAACTCATGTCCATCAAGTCAGTAATGCCATCCAGCCATGTCATCCTCTGTCATCCCCTACTCCTCCTGCCCCTAATCCCTCACAGCATCAGCGTCTTTTCCAATGAGTCAGCTCTTCATATGAGGTGGTCAAAGTATTGGAGTTTCAGCTTCAGCATCAGTCCTTCCAATGAACACCCAAGACTGATCTCCTTTAGAATGGACTGGTTGAATCTCTTGGCAGTCCAAGACACTCTCAAGAGTCTTCTCCAACACCACAGTTCAAAAGCATCAATTCTTCAGTGCTCAGCTTTCTTCACAGTCCAACACTCACATCCATACATAACCACTGTAAAAACCATAGACTTGACTAGATAGACCTTTGTTGGCAAAGTAATGTCTCTGCTTTTTAATATGCTATCTAGCCAGTACTTAATTAGTATTTCTATATATTCTGTTAAAATGTATTGATTTGAGTTTTATAAAAATTACATATAATTAATAGAGTATAAAAATTTTTATTTAAAAATTATAAACATAGTACATTTAAAGAATGATATTTCAACTGGATGTTGTCTATCACAATGATATCTGATGAGGTCACATAGAGTTAGCATGACGGATATAAAATCTTTCCAAAAAATCTTCATTTTCATCTTCTCTTTTGGAAATGGGAATCTTTTTTAGAGAGTTCAATATATCATAATTTTGAATTTATAATGTATTCTTTAGCTTTACTTTTATACCATTCAGGATGGATTAAACCAGTTTATTCCAACAGCAACATTATATTCATTCTACTATATTAGACCATTCTAGACCCTAGTTCTGAAATGTCAACCACAAGTGGGTTAATTTTTAATAATTATTCTTTTTTAAAATAAGAGTGCATGTACATAAATTTGGAAGCATGAACAGTTGATACAAAGGTGTTTATTGAACTACGTATCTCTTCATGTTGAAATACTTCTGTAAAAATTTTAAAATCGTGGTCCAATCCATCCAAAATATAGGCATAAGGGCTTAATGAGTAGAAACATCCACTTTTCAGAATGATAAACAGAATACTTTATGTCACATTTTCAGACATAAATCCTTATCAATAAAAAAATGGTGATTAGGGAAAAACAAACATACATGGATTGGTGCAGCTTGATAAATAAATGGAATAACTATGCTCTATTTTTTTCTTCCATAGTGATGACTGTTTCATAATGTTATAAGTATAGAAAGATGTCATGTTAAAACAAAAGCCATTCTAAATATATTTTTCTAGAAAGAAGTTTCTTCTTATTGCAAGAAAGAATACAATAGTAAGATAATCAAAATTTCAGCATGTTTCCATAAGAGCTAGCTACTTTCCTTTTCCAACAAATGTTCCCCTGTGTCCCAAACATTGATACAAATGAAGATGTGGTGAAAGTCACACTAAAAGACCAGTGAGTGGATATGGACATAGAGTAACAACTATAAGCTCACACTTACTACATCAGTTATATAGCACTGACAGCATTCTTGATCAGTGCCATATTTTTACAATTGAATGTTCACACAACTGCACTTATTACTGTGTAGAGTTCTCTGATGACCTACTAAGAACCATTCTTTCCTCTGCTAGTATGCCTTACTGCAGAATGAATGGTTTATCTATTTATTTTTCAAAAATAGAACTTTTCCTGTGTTAAAATGAGATCCCTGATGACAGAACTCCTTTCTAGATTCCATTAATCCTCTAGTCCCCTATGGTTGGGCTTTCCTGGTAGTTCAGCTGGTAAAGAATCCACCTGCAATGCGGGAGATGTGGGTTCAATCCCTGGGTTGGGGAGATCCCCTGGAGAAGGGAAAGGCTACCCACTCCAGGATTCTGGCCTGGAGAATCCTATGGGAAAAGAGTCGGACATGACTGAGCAGCTTTCACTTCACTTCACTTCACCCTTATGGTTCCTGGAGAAGGAAATGGCAACCCACTCCAGTATTCTTGCCTGGAGAATCCCATGGAAAGAAGAGCCTGGAAAGCCCCAGTCCATGGGATCGCAAAGAGTCAGACATGACTGAGTGACTAACAGGTCTTTATGGTTATGAAAGCCTTATACTTTTGGTATTTAAAACTTAAAAATATCAATTTTAATATTCTTATTTCAAAATGAATGTAATTTTTTTCCTCTATTTTTCACTCACTATGATCTAAACATCCATGAAGCACTTTGAGCCTATTATAATTCTCCTCTTACATCCCAGATGACTTATTACATTCATTATATTTCATAACAATTCTTAATTAATTTGGCTTCTAATATGTTACCTTGTTGAACTAAACATATATTTATGTACAAATTATTATTTATCCTGGCTTGTTTTACTTTTTTCTGAGTTGGTTAAATTATTCTTGAAAGTTTTCTCCACTGTGTTTTTTATCATTCACTTGATATATATAGCTTCTTTTCTTAATGAGTCACATTATATGCTGATAAATTTCAAAGCAATACTTGGATTTCTCCTTATTTCTTTACATTCTATTTCTTTTTCGTAAGCTTTCAAAGAAAAGGTTGTCAATTACAGCTTAAATGTTAGACTAAAAGTTAAGTGGTAATATGTGAAAAGCACATTTTTTAATATATATTACATTTTGAGGACTTAGGTCAAATAACATTTACCTAAATTAAGGAGTTTCATTAATATTTTAAAAACCTAATTCCCATAAACAAAGAGAAACATGTTATAAAACCCACAGGCAACAATTAAAATGTGGCTTCTAATGGATTGGCTATATAACCTGTTAAGTCAGGAGCCATATTATTCCCCCACTTGCTCCAAGGCCACACAAATCTTGAACTGTTTAAGGGAGGACTGGCTTATCATTTGGATGTGAAGTATGCTTTGCTTCCATTATTTCTGCTTTTACACATACTCTCAGAAGCAAAAGCTCTGCACAATGTGAGGTACATTTTTTTGTTTGTTTGTTTGCTTGTTTGTTTTTAATTGTAATCCTAAAGTGTCAAGAGAGACAAATATTTTGGCTCAGTTTGAATCATATCTTATCTTGTTTACATAGCACTGAGCCTGGGGAATGTAATCATTCATTTTGCTTCCTACATTGCATAGGCTTTTGGAAAAGAATCTCTGAAAAGGTAATTCAGTTCAGTTCAGTTGCTCAGTCATGTGGAACTCTTTGTAATCCATGGACAGCAGCAAATTCATGTCCATCGAATTGGTAATGCCATCCAATCATCTCATCCTCTGTCATCCCCTTCTCCTCCTGCTGTCAATCTTTCCCAGGATTAGGGGCTTTTCAAATGAGTCAGTTCCTCACATCAAGTGGCCAAAATACCAGAGATTTGGCTCCAGCATCAATCCTTCCAAAGAATATGCAGGATTGATTTCCTTTAGGATTGACTGATTTGATCTCCTTGAAGTCCATGAGACTCTCAAGAGTCTTCTCTAACACCACAATTCACAAACACAAAAAATAAAATATTTTTCATCTTAAAAAAAAAAAAAAAGCTTCAATTCTTCAGTGCTCAGCTTTTTTTTTATATTCCAACTCTCATATCCATACATGACTACTGGAAAAGCTTGATAAGATGGAACATTGTTTGCAAAGCAATGTCTCTGCTCTTTAATATGCTGTCTATCTTAGTCATAGGTTTTCTTCCAAGGAGCAAGTGTCTTTTAATTTCAAGGCTGCAGTCACCATCAACAGTGATTTTGGAGCCCCCTAAAATAAAGCCTGCCACTGTTTCAATTGTTTCCCTTTCTATTTCCTATGAAGTGATGGGACTGGATGCCATAATCTTAGTTTTCTGAATGTTGAGTTTTAAGCCAAGTTATTCATTCTCCTCTTTCAATTTCATCAAGGGACTCTTTAGTTCTTCTTCACTTTCTACCATAAGGGTGGTATCATCTGCATATCTGAGGTTATTGATAATTCTCCGGGCAAACTTGATTCCAGCTTGTGTTTCATCCAGCCTGGCATTTGGCATGAAGTACTCTGCATATAAATTAAATAAGCTGGGTGACATTATACAGCCTTGACATGTTCCTTTCCCAATTTGCAAACAGACTGTGTTGTTCCATGTCCAGTTCTAACTTTTGTTTCCTGACCTGCATATAGATTTCTAAGGAGGCAGGTCAGGTGGTCTGGTATTCCCATCCCTTTATGAATTTTCTTCAGTTTATTGTGATCCACACAGTCAAAGACTGTAGCATAGTCAATAAAACAGAAGTAGATATTTTTCTGGAACTCTCTCGCCTTTTTGATGAGCCAACAAATGTTGATAATTTGATCACTGGTTCCTCTGGCTTTTCTAAATCCAGCTTAAAATCTGGAATTTCATGGTTCACATACTGTTGAAGCCTGGCTTGGAGAATTTTGAGCATTATTTGCTAGCATGTGAGATAAGTGCAGCTGTACAGTAGTTTGAACATTCTTTGTCATTGCTTTTCTGTGGGATTGGAATGAAAAGTGACCTTTTCAGTCCTGTGGCCACTGCTGAGTTTTCCAAATTTGCTGGCATATTGAGTGCAGCAATTTCATAGCATAAACTTTTAGGACTTGAAATAGTTCAACTGGAATTCCATCACCTCCACTAGCTGCGTTTGTAGTGATGCTTCCTAAGGCCCATTTGGCTTTGCATTCCTGGATGTCTGGCTCTAGGTGAGGGATCACACCACTGTGGTTATCTGGGTCATGAAGATCTTTTTTGTATAGTTCTTCTGTGTATTCTTACCACCTCTTCTTAATATCTTATGCTTCTGTTAAATCCATACCATTTCTTTCCTTATGTTCCCCTTCTTTGCATTAGATGTTCCCTTGGTATCTCTAATTTTCTTGAAGTGATCTTTCCCATCAAGTGATCCCTTCAAGTGATCTTGAAATAGTCTTTCCCATTCTGTTGTTTTCCTCAATTTCTTTGCATTGATCCCTCAGGAAGGCTTTCTTATCTCTCCTTGCTATTCCTCTGAACTCTGCATTCAAATGGGTATATCTGTCCCTTTCTCCTTTGCCTTCTGCTTCTCTTTTCACAGCTATTTGTAAGGCTTCCTTAGACAATGAGTTTGCCTTTTTGCAGTTCCTTTTCTTGGGGATGGTCTTGATCTCTGCCTTCCAAACAAGGTCACAAACCTCCGTTCACACTTCTTCAGTCACTCTCTCTATCAGATATAATCCCTTTAAATATTTGTCACTTGCACTGTATAATCCTAAAGAATTTGATTTAGGTCATACCTGACTAGTCTAGTGGTTTTCCCTACTTTCTTCAATTTAAGTATGAATTTTGCAATAAGGAGTTCATGATCTGAGCCACAGTCAGCTTCTGGTCATGTTTTTGCTAACTGTATAAAGCTTCTACATCTTTGGCTACAAAGGATATAATCAATCTGATTTTGGTATGGACCCTCTGGTGACATCCATGTGTAGAGTCTTCTCTTGAGTTTTTGGGAGAGCGTGTTTGCTATGACCAGGGCACCCTCTTGGCAAAACTTTGATAGACTTTGTCCTGCTTCATTATGTATTCCAAGGCCAAAGTTGCTTGTTACTCCAGGTATCTCTTGAATTCCTACTTTTGCATTACATGCCCAGTAATGAAAAGGATATCTTTTTTAGCAGTTAGTTCTAGAAGTTCTTGTAGATCTTCATAGAACCGTTCAACTTCAGTTTCCTCAGTATTACTGGTCAGGGCATAGACTTGGATTACTGTGATGTTGAATTGTTTACCTTTGAAATGAACAGAGATCATTCTGTCGTTTTTGAGACTGCATCCAAGTATTGCATTTCGGACTCTTTTGTTGACTATGATGGGTACTCCATTTCTTCTAAGGGTTTCTTGCCCACAGTAGTAGATATAATGCTCATCTGTGTTAAATTCACCCATTTCAGTCCATCTGCTTGCTGATTCCTAAAATGTTGATACTCACTCTTGACATCTCCTGTTTGACCATTTCCAATTTGCCTTGATTCATGGACCTAACATTCCAGGTTCTTATGCAATATTGCTCTTTACAGCATTGGACTTTACTTCCAAAACCAGTCACATCCACAATTGGATGTTGTTTTTGCTTTGGCTCTGTCTCTTCATTCTTTCTAGAGTTATTTCTCCATTGATCTGTAGTAGCATATTGGTCTCCTACCAACCACTGAAAGGTGTCCTATCTTTTTGTCTTTTCATACCATTGATGGGATTCTCAAGGCAAAGAATATGAAGTGGCTTGCTATTCTCTTTTGCAGTGGACTACATTTTTTCAGAACTCTCCACATTTTGTCAGAAAAGATAATATATATATATATATATATATATAAGCAATTTATCCATGAATAATATGTGTCTATGAGGAAAATGAGTGGTATTGTTAGGACAAATTATTGACATCCACAATACAAGTACTAGTAATCAAAATTACAAAAGATAATTACCTTTTATTTTCTTTTAGCTAAGTTTCATTGTGTTGATTTTTGGTTTGGATTTTTTTATCTGACTAAAATTTTTTATCTGACTCCCAATTGTGGCTTTTCTATTTTCTATTGAAAAACTGTATAATTTTAGTTATGCCAAGTTGACTCAATATTTTAAGTGTCAGTTTAGAATCAGTTTTAACTTTTTTAACTCTAAATTATTTAGGACTCTCTTTTTTTGATACTCAGATTCAAATCATGCCACCAGCTTCTTAGTCCAGTAATAACTGTATAAATAATATTGTTGAGGTAAAACTATTGTCTACTCTCAATGAAAATTCATAGTTCTTCTAGGCAAAAATGTTTTCCACAAAAAATATTCTTCTAAATTCCAGTTATGGAAAAAATAAAGTCGACATGCTTTTCCCTATTAGCTTCACAAAAGAGAGCTGAAAACATTGGACATTATGTATAATATCATGTATGAAATGAGTCGCCAGTCCAGGTTCCATGCACGGTACTGGATGCTTGGGGCTGGTGCACTGGGACGACCCAGAAGGAGAGTAGGGGAGGGAGGAGGGAGGAGGGTTCAGGATGGGGAATGCGGGTATACCTGTGGCGGATTCATTTTGATATTTGGCAAAACTAATACAATATTGTAAAGTTTAAAAATAAAATAAAATTTAAAAAATAAATAAATAAATAAAATAAACATAAGAAGGTTTTTAAAAATGGAGAGAAGGAGAAAAACTTGTTGCAAGAATGACATGATGCTGAGTTGCCAGTCAGAATATTGGAAAATCCAGCAAATAAAAAATCTGCCAAACAAAAGTTGGTTGAAGACTATACATTTCTGTACTCATCAGGTTATATAGAGGTACCTCAAAACACCCAACAAATGAAAAGCCTCAAAGTGTTAGGTAGTTAGAATAGGAAAAAGGAGTCCATAATGTCGGTGGCTAAAAGACAAAGAAAGGGAAAAGCCCACAAAAATAGAACGAAGGATGGTCTGAGGACCAGAATGAGAACCTCAGGTGAAACAAACAGCCCTCCTGGCTAGCCTGATTTACCTAGGGAAGGCTTGGGGGAGGAGAAAAAAACATAAAAAGAGGAGCCAAAATTGAGCCAGGGGCTCGCCTCTCTTCTCTTCGTATCTTTTGTATTGGCCCATCCTCACACTTTTAGGATAGATTTTCTTTTGCTTGCCAAATAATACTGACCTGTAACACTGGTCCATCCATCGCTTCAAATATTTGACACAGTGCGACAGAACCGGGGAAAGTACACACTCCCCTGACATAAAATGAGCTGTAACATAGGTCCGCATGTTGCTTCAAATTTTTGCTATGGCGAGACAGAACTGAGGAAATTACAAACTCCCTGACATATATGGTGCCATGACTTGGATTTAACCTGGCTTAAACAACCCGGGCTTGGGCTGCACGAGGCAGGGTCAAGCACAGCAGAATCCCAACTCAACAAAAGTCCCCTCAGTGGAAGCTGAATGCAAAGAAAACCCAGCACAGTGGAAGTGACAAGAAGCCCAGCATGCTGGAAACTAGGACAGCAAAAACTAACTCAACAGAAAGCTCACATAGCTCAGTCTCAGATTCCAGAATACCTCTGGTTAAGGTAGGGGGACCTCCCTCTTATGGCTGGAAGGACATATAGCTAAAAAAATCTTAATTCCTTTTCAATCTCTCATTTCTTGTTTCCTTGAAACCCCGTGAACAAGGAACATCAGTGGGTGCAGTTGAGTGACTCTGGCAGGGGTACTTAGTTGCTGTTGCTCAAGCAGGTGGAGAGTCTTCTGTCATTGGTCTTCTTTGTGCCAAGGATCAGGCCAATGAAACTGTGAGCACAGGTTAGGTATTTAGCAGATTTCCCCACAGGTTATGAAGGGGATTCCTTGCTTTGTTTTCCCACTGGTCTTTCCTCACATTTTTCAGCTCCTCTCTTCATCTATTCCACTGCTTATAAAGTATTGGGCAGGTCATCATCTTTCCACTTCTGAAAGTTGTGCTTGAAACTGATTACCTAAGATTGGGACTCAAACCCATGTGGCAGGAACTCTGCTATGCTTAGTCACTTAGTCATATCCGATTGGGGCTTAAGCCTGGCCAAAATGTGTGGTGCTTGGTTTTAGGACCTAATAAAGCTCAGGCTCTTGATGTCTCATTGCAAGAAAATTCAGTGAGAGACACAGCAATAGGTTAGCAATAGATTGGTTCAGATTCAGAGAGAAGCAAACTACACAGAGTGTGGGCCATTGCAGAGGGTGAGTGTGGTGGCCATGAAATGTGGTGTGGTTAGTTTTTGCGAGCTGGATGATTTCATATGCTAATGAGTGGGAAGATCATTCCAACAATTGGAGAACCACCTACTCCTCTGTCTTTTTACAGTGACTTGGAACTCTCTTGACACTTCTGGGTGTGTCATTTAGCTTGCAGATTGAGGATCAAGATTTAGCTGAATTTGACTTCTCATCTTAGATGCATTTGATTTTAATCAGTTTATGTTATGCCCTTGGGCTGTTGGGCTTCCCTTATGGCTGAGCTGGTAAATAATCCGCCTGCAATGCTGGAGACCTGGGTTCAATCCTTGAGTTGGGAAGATCCCTTGGAGAAAGGAAAGGCTACCCACTACAGTATTCTGGCCTGGAGAATTCTGTGGACAGTCCATGGGGTAGCAAAGAGTTGGACACAACTGAGCGACTTTCACTTTTACTTGAGTTATATCATTCTTTCAAAACTTGTGCCCTGTCCACTTCCCTCCTGTTTCATGCTCTTTCCTGAGCCCTGTCCAAGCCCACAATGCTGCTTTACAATCTTCTGGAGGGACAACCAGAAAATAGCTGGCCCTTGGGAGGGAAATACTGTATAATATCCAATCCCTCTAGATATTCAGGCCATTTTCTTTCATGTTTCCTACAGCATGTGTAATAAGAGCATTTCTCAGTGAACATGCTAGGGTGGTTGACAGGCACACAATGCCTGGTAGAAGTCCATCTTGTGGTGTCAGCCCTTCAAGGGCAATTGGGCTTCCAGGGATAATGTTTGCCACTTTGGGCGTTATCCCTGTGGGCCATTTTGGCCCAAACCCTTACCACCCTTCTCCTAAAGTAACAAGCATACCCCCGGATCAAATATCTGCTCCACTTTTATGGAACATCTGATCTGCTGCCTCATCTCAGTTTGTTCTTGTTAGGTAGGTAGAATAGGGAAAAGGAGCCCAAAATGGCGGTGGCTAAAAGGCAAGGAAGGTCCGAGGACCAAAGTGAAGACTTCAGGCAGAACAAACAGAACAAACAGCACTCCTGGCTAAGCCCAATTTGCATAGGGCAGGCCCAGGTGGAGGGAAAAACATATAAAAGGAGGAGCCAAAGAGCTTTCTCTCAGACTCTCTCTCCCGCGTGCACACGTGCTCGCTCGCTTGCATGCTCTTGCTCTCTCTCTTTCTCTCTCTCTCTCTCCCCCTAGGCACTCCTCCACTCTCTTCTCTTCGAGTCTTGGATTCTCCTGCTATCTTCTAAATAAAATGGAGCTGTAACACTGATTTGCCTAAGAGCTGTAACACGGTTTATCCAAGACCCGAGAGCCGTGATGCACCGAGGGCTTTAATGTCCGTTGCTCCAAATCTTTGTTGTGACAAGACAAAGAACCAAGGAACGTACACTCGTGTGACATATATGGTGCCGTGACTCGGATATAACCTGGCTGAAACAACCTCTGCATGGAAGAGGCCAAGCACAGCAAGAGCCCAACTCAGTGAAGCTCCCACACTAGAAGTGGAAGGCGAAGAAACCCAGCTCAGGGGAAGGCCCATCTTGCTGGAAACCAGGACAGTGAAAAACGAACTCTCAGCAGAAAGCTCACGTGGCCCAGTCTCAGATTCCAGAAGACCTCCGCTTAAGGTAAGAGGTCCTCGCTCCTATGGCTGGACAGACCTTTACAATCTCTTGTTTCTTGTTTCCTTGAACCTCCTGCAAACAGGCGGGCAGCAGGGGCACAATTGAGGGACTCTGGAGAGGCTACTCCTCAGCATGTCCCAAAGGCGCTATCTGCTGAGCCCCCGTAGCTGTTACCCAAGCCGGTGGGGGTTCTTCTGTCCTTTTTCTTCTCTGTGCCAAGGATCAGACCAATGAAACTGTGAGCACCAGTCAGATATTTAGCAAGTTTTCCTGTGGGCTATGAAGGGGATTCCTTGGCATGCTTTTCCCACTGCTTTTTCCTCCTGTCCTTCAGCTCTCTCACGGGACTCAAGCCGGGCCAAAACTAATGAAACTCAGGCTCTGATGTCTCATTGCAAAAATTCATTGAGAGACAAAACAATAGGAGGTAGATTTGTTAGGATCCAGAGAGAAGACACCCTTCAGGGTGTTGGAGTTAGGCCTGGCTAGGTTTTGTGAGGGGATGGAATTCATATGCTAGTGAGTGAGAGGATCATCCCAGCCATTGGGGAACCACCCACTCCTCCCTCTTTTGACCTTGTGCCTTGGAGCTGTCCTGCCACCTCTGGGTGTGTCTGTTGGCTTATAGACTGGGGATTAAGGTTTACTTGAATTTGACTTGTCATCTTGGACCCAACTGATTTTAATTGGTTTACATTATACCCTTGTGCTATGTCATTCTTTCAGTTTGTGCTTTGCCCCCTTCCCTCCTGTTTCATGCTCTTTTCCTGAGCCCCATCCAGACCCACAAGGTTGCCTTTACAATCTTCTGGAGAGACAACCAGAAAATAGCTGGCCTTGGGAGGGAAATACTCTATAATATCCAACCCCCTAATCCTACCCAATACTGGTCACACTGGAGATCTTGGGGACGCCCAAACTCCAGTCCGGGGAGTCCCAGGAGGTCATCACACCTTGATCTGCCTAGGGATCATTCTTCGAAAGGTTGTAATGCCTCAACCTGTTCGGGGATCCTCTAGTCCCAGGGGTTCCAGGAGGTCATCACGCCTCAACCTGCCCAGGGACCCAATCCTCGGGAGGCCGTCACACCTCAACCTTCCCAGGGATTCAATCTCTAGGAGCCTGTCATGCCTCAGTCTGCCTGGGGATCTGCACCCTGACCCAGGGACGCCTGGCTCTCGGGTTGCAACAGTACTAGGTAGGATGAACTTACATCATATCTATTCCCGTCCACGGTGGGCAAAACAAACCTCTTAATTCTACCCAGCATTGGTAACACTGGAGATCTTGGGGATGCCCAAACTCCAGTCCAGGGGGTCCCAGGAGGTCATCACACCTTGACCTGCCTAGGGATCGGTCTTTGAAAGGTTGTCACGCCTCAACCTGTTCAGGGATCCTCTAGTCCCAGGGGTCCAAGGAGGTCGTCATGCCTCGACCTGCCCAGGGACCCAATCCTCGGGAGGCCGTCACGCCTCGACCTGCCTGAGGATTCGATCTCTAGGAAGCTGTCACGCCTCAGCCTGCCTGGGGATCTGCACCCTGACCTTGGGACGCCTGGCTCTCAGGTTGCAACAGTTCTAGGTAGGATAAGCTTCAGAAAGACTCACCGCTAAGGAAGTCCACCCATGGAAACATAAAGAAGCCTATTACTTGTGGGACTGTGCCCAGTCTCAGCAATAACTCAGGAGCCCAATGAGAACCCCATTGCCTTTCTGGAGAGGCTAAAAGAGGCACTCCAAAAGTTTACCAATCTGGACCTAGACTCTTATGAGGGCCGGGTGATTGTAAAGGACAAATTCCTGTCTCAATGTGCATCAGATATCAGAATTAAGTTACAGCAACTACAACAGCAGGACCTTGCTGCCTCTTTAGATGAGATGGTCCAGACAGCCACCAATATCTTTTATAACAGAGAACAGGAGAAGGAGGCCAAGGCCCAGGAGAAGGAGAGAAAGAAAGAGACAAGGCATGCCCAGATGCTGGCCACCCTCCAGAGAAGCCCTATGGCAAACCCCAAGTCCTTGAGGGACAAGGCACGAGACAGATGCCTGATCTGTAGACAGGCGGGGCATTGGGCCAAAGAGTGTCCAAACCGTGACAAGTCTCCTAGAATGGCTTGCCACAAATGCCATCTACTCGGACATTGGGTGGCACTCTGCTCTCGGGACCCAAGAGCCTCAAGGTCAAGCGCCAAGCCTACCCTCACGATGGTTCAAGAGAACTGAAGCGGCCCGCTCCAGCCAGCCCGCCTGTCACAGATAACCATCACGGGGCTGGAGCCAAGTGTGCAACTGGATGTGGCAGGTAGGTCCGATAATTTCTTTGTTGACACAAGGGCTACCTACTCTGTCTTGATCTCCTACTCCGGAGCCTTCTCCTCCCAAACCTGTACCATTTTGGGTGCTACAGGAAAAGCAACTACTAAAAGATTCACCTGAGCACTTCTTTGTTACTGGGATGGACAAATATTTTCCCACCAGTTTCTGCTGGTCCCTGAGTGTCCTACGCCCTCATTGGGAAGAGATATACTCACTAAACTGGGGACCACCCTTGTGATGGGAAGTTTTTCAGCCCCTAGAGCTCTACAGCTCCTGGTTACTACTGAAGAACCCATTACACCTTCAATAGAGAGGGACCAAAAACTATGGGAAGACAAAATTAACCCCCAGGTGTGGGATCAGGGGATTCCTGGACAAGCCCACCAAGCTGAACCAGTCATCATTGTCCTCTGAGATCCCACTCGGTTTCCTAACCGGAAACAATATCCTCTCAAAAGAGAAGCTCGGGACTTACCTGGGAGTTCAGATTACACACGGGTCCAGGAGGTTGTCCTCTGATCAGGTACAAGGAATCCTCCAGTTGCCCTCCCCCACTACTCGAAAACAATTGCGAGCTTTCCTGGGGCTAACTGGTTATTGTAGAATCTGGATACCCAATTATGGTCTAATTGCCCAGCCTTTATATGAAAGCTTAAAGGGATGAGATGATTCAATCCCACTGATGTGGGGAACTCCTCAAAAGAAGGCAGAGGCTACACTAAAACAGGCCTTAACTCAGGCACCTGCCTTGAGGTTACCAGACGCAGAAAAAGCATTCCAACTTTATGTCCATGAAAGAAAGGGAATAGCCTTGGGAGTGTTAACTCAAAGGTTGGGATATGAGCACCAGCCTGTAGCTTACTTATCCAAGAGGCTCAATCCAACTTCCCGAGGTTGGCCCCCCTGCCTTCGAAATCTTGCAGCTATTGCAATCATGATAGAAGATGCTTTAAAACTCTCCTTTGGGGGCAAACTAACTATTTTTACCAGCCACCATGTAAAACAACTCCTAGATGTGAGAGGCCATTTATGGATGTCTGATCAAAGAATCCTCAGATATCAAGTAATGCTGATGGAAAATCCAGGCCTCACTATATCCCCTTGTGAGGGTCTTAACCCAGCCACCCCCCTACCTACCCCCGAGGGCTCTCTCCCCTTTCATTCTTGTCTAGAAACCTTGGACCACTAGACAAAACCCCGAGAGGGATTGTCAGAAGATCCTCTGACCAATCCTGAGGAAATCTGGTACACTGATGGAAGCAGCTTTGTCTTGGATGGAAAAAGAAGAGCCGGGTATGCAGTAGTCTCCAATTTTGAGACCATAGAGGCTAAGCCTCTGCCCTGACTCGAGCTTTAGAGCTGGGAAAAGGAAAAAGAATAGCCATTTACACTGACTCCAAGTATGCCTTTCTGGTGCTACATGCACATGTGGCTGTTTGGAAAGAAAGGGGCCACTTGACCACCCGAGGGTCCCCAATCAAATATGGTGATCAGATTCTTTGACTCTTGGAGGCAGTCCATCTGCCCACTGAGGTTTCATTCTCCCACTGTAAAGGACACCAAAAAGGGAACATGGGATTGGCACGAGGGAATCAAGCAGCTGATCAGGCAGCTAGGAGAGCAGCATTACAGAACCATGACCTAATAGGGATTGCCACCTTAGTTCCACAGACTAATTTGCCAAAAACTCCTTCATATACTGGAGGTGAGACTCTTAAAGCTAAGAGCGAGGGCTTTCAAGAAGATCATATGGGGTGGTTCCAAAAGGAGGGACTCCTTTTTCTTCCTGGAAACCTCCAATGGAAGTTGGTTAACTACTTACATGCCACTACTCATTTAGGAGAAAAGGCCCTCCAAAGATTACTAGAAAGGTCCTTCAGAGGAACAGGCCTCCAAACAACTATAAGACAGGTGGTCTCCTCTTGTCCCACTTGCCAGCTAAACAACCCCCAAGGAGCTTGAAGACCCCAGCTGGCCCAGCCCATTCAACAATGTGGCGCCTACCCAGGAGAGGACTGGCAGATGGACTTCAACCAGATGCAAGTTTCTCAAGGGTATAACTACCTATTAGTCATGATAGATATATTCACAGGATGGATTGAAGGCTTTCCCACCCGGACTGAGAAGGCTGAGGAGGTGGTAAAAAAAAAACTGCTCCATGAAATCATTCCAAGATTTGGTCTGCCCAGGTCATTACAAAGTGACAATGGGACATCATTTACTTCTAAGGTCACCCAAGGAGTCTCGAAAGCATTGGGCATTACTTATTATCTCCATTGTGCCTGAAGGCCTCAATCTTCAGGAAAAGTAGGAAGAGCCAATCAATTCTTAAAATCAGTGATAAAAAAGATAACCCAAGAGATCTCCCTGGGATGGAAGGAGGCTTTACCAATAGCTCTCCTCTGTACCCGCATTGCCCCTAAGGAACAGGTTGGTCTTAGTCCTTATGAGATGCTATATGGGAGACCTTTTGTTTATGTCAATGACCTCTTCCTAGATCCAGAGGTTCAGACCCTCCAGTCTTATACCATGGCCATTGGGCAATTCCAACAGGATATACGCTTGTGGGGTATGAACCAGGACCCAAAAGATTCTAAACAGTCACCACTATATGCTCCAGGGACTCAAGTCCTAATTAAAGTCTGGAAAGATGGGCCCCCAAAGGCTCAACTCCAGCCCACATGGAAGGGCCCTTACCCTGTAATACTTTCTACCCCCACAGCAGTCAAGGTACCAGGACATGACTCCTGGATTCACTACTCATGAGTCAAGCATGAAGAAAACAGAAGAGGACACTTGATACACCTGTGAGCCCCTGGGAGATCTCAAATACCTATTCAGAACTACCAATGAGTGCCATTCTAATGAACGCCCCCAAAATCTGGTTTCTGGGGATAAGATTTCTCAGGATAACTCTAAGGAGCCAACAGAGCTTGACAGAGACTGTACTCCAAAACAGACAGGAGATAGATCTTCTGATCCCTGAACAAGGAGGGACTTGAGCCATCCTGGCCATGTGAATTTAAAATTGACCAATGTCCCTTCTAGTCCTTGTTATGCTATACTGATGATGCTTATGATTATTCTATGCACTGTCAATTGTCTAACCTGTTTTGTCTCTGCCCAGGTCAACCAGCTACAACATGCAGTGCCAGTTCAACAAAGATATAAAACTACAGCTGACCACGGAAAATATCACACACCCTTGGACACTGCTATAAGGACTCTGAGGATTGAGACTAGCAAGAGGGGGAGGCCCAATACCCCTCGCCGCCCCAGTTCAGCAGGAAGTAGCCAGAAAGACCTCAACACCCCTAGTCCCAAAGAATTGGGCCTCCCATCTCTTGAGGGGGGAATGTTAGGTAGGTAGAATAGGGAAAAGGAGTCCAAAATGGTGGTGGCTAAAAGACAAGGAAGGTCCAAGGGCCAGAGCGAAGACTTCAGGCAGAACAAACAGAACAAACAGCACTCCTGGCTAAGCCCAATTTGCATAGGGCAGGCCCAGGTGGAGGGAAAAACATATAAAAGGAGGAGCCAAAGTGCTTTCTCTCAGACTCTCTCTCTCTCTCTCTCTCTCCCTCTTTCTCTCTCTTCCTCCCCCTACGCACTCCTCCACTCTCTTCTCTTCGAGTCTTGGATTCTCCTGCTATCTTCTAAATAAAATGGAGCTGTAACACTGATTTGCCTATGAGCTGTAACACGGTTTGTCCAAGACCTGAGAGCCATGATGCGCCGAGGGCTTTAATGTCCATTGCTCCAAATCTTTGTTGTGACGAGACAAAGAACCAAGGAACATACACTCGCGTGACATTTTTAAGCCACTTACTAATTCCCACAACCAGGACCCTGCCCCCTCTTTGGCAACATCACTCTACCCCGCTTATTATTAAAAGACTTTTAATGAACCTAACAGGACCAGATGACTCGCTCCTTTGTCATTACTTCTGTTATTACCTAACATGGTTCTATGACAATGAAATGTTTACCAGTGAAAGCACCCTAAACTGCTCTTATGGAGGACTAGGGGAGGAAATCAGTGACCTACATTCACTCAGAGCAATAAGAGGATGAAGCTTATGGCTGTTTCACCAGGTTCGCAGTCTCAGGACACAGACTTGGATTGATTTACATCATGATGTATATTCCCATCTGCAGTGGACAATCCAGCAATGAGTTAAGATTACAACCCCTTAATCCTACCCAGCACTTGTCACCCAGCACTGCATACCTTGGGGACACCCAACTCCAGTCGGGGTGTCCCTGCCTCAACCTGCCTAGGGATCTTGTCCTTGGAGGGTTGTCACCCCTCAACCTGTCCAGGGATCAGCCAGTCCAGGGGTCCCAGGAAGTCAACATGCCTCGACCTGTCCAGGGACCCAATTCTTGGGGGTCCTGCCTCAACCTGCTTGGGGATTCAATCTCCAGGAAGCTGCATGCCCCAGCCTTACTGGGGATCTGCACCCTGATCCAGGGACGCCTGGATCTCAGGTTGCAACAGTACTGGGTAGGATAAGCTTCAAAGAAACTCACCCCTAAAGAAGTCCACCCATAGAAATAGAAGGAGGCCTATTAGTTTTTGTTTTGTTTTTCCTCCCTGTCATTACTGTCTTTCAGATGGAAAATAACCAATCTACTTCAGCACAGATGCCCTTGAGATTAATCCCTGATAAATGGAAACTGTTCAATCCTCTAACCCCAAGGAGAAGTTGCTTAAAATTCTTTTGTGTCACTGCATGGTCATGATATCCTCTGAGGGACAAGGAACACTGGCCTGAGGATGGGAGTTTGAATTACAATACCATCCTGCAGCTAGATTTAGTCTGCAAAAGATAAGGGAAGTGGACAGAGATTCCCTATGTCCAAATTTTCTTCCAGCTAAGAGATATGAAGGAACTCTGTCTTAAGTATGGGATTGTTCCACGTCCTAAAAGTGAGCCTACTAGGCAAATGGTGTTAGGCACACACAAGCAAGAGAAGCAAGCACCCCGTGAAGGCTCACCTCCCATGTCTCCTGAGTTGCCTGATTCTCCTTCCTTGTATTCAAACATGCCCACGTATCCGAGAGCATCCCTTCTACAAAAGCCAACTCAAGTATGAAGGAGACTTTGGACCAACCCAGGTCCATGAGCCCTTCTCCCTCTTAGAACTAAGACAGATCAAACAAGATCTGGAAAGCTATACAGATGACCCAGGCAAATATATAGATATTCCAACACATTATGTTGACCTTTGACTTGACGTGGAAGGACATCATGGTCATATTTAGTCAAACTTTATCTGACCCTGAACATGCTAAGGTATTAAAGGAAGCTCAAATGTATGCTATGGGGTTTCCCAGTAGGGGAAAACTGTGGTCCCCTCCTCAGATCTTAATTGGAATTATAATGACCCTAAACACATCTGGGAAAGAGATCGTTTCCTGATCTGTGTAAAGGCAGGACTAAAAGCATCCCAGCAAGAAGTAATCAGCTATGTCTGGGTCTCAGCAATAACTCAGGAGCCCAAAAAGATCCCCATTTCCTTTCTGGAAAGGCTAAAAGAGGCACTCCAAAAATTTACCAATCTGAACTTAGACTCTTATGAGGGACAGGTGATTTTAAAGGATAAATTCCTGTCTTAAAATTCATCAGGCATCAGGATAAAGTTACAACAGCTACAGCAGCAGGACCCTGCTGCCTCTTTAGATGTGATGGTCCAGACAGCCACCAATATCTTTTACAATGGAGAACATGAGAGGGAATCCAAGGCCCAGGAGAGGGAGGAAAGGAAAGAGACAAGGCATGCCCAGATGCTGGCCACCCTCCAGGGAAGCACTATGACAAACCCCAAGTCCTTGAAGGACAAGGCACAATGCAAATGCCCAATCTGCAGATAGGCAGGACCAAAGAGGGTCCAAACCGTGACAAGTATCCTAAAACAGCTTGTGACAAATGCCATCAATTGGGACATTGGATGGCACTCTGCCCTCAGAAGCCAAGAGCCTCAAGGTCAAGCACCAAGTCTTCCCTCACGATGGTTCAGCAGGACTGAACAGGCCCACTCCAGCCAGCCTGCCTGTCACAGATAACCATCATGGGGCTGGAACTAAGGGTGCAAATGTATGTAGCAGGTAGGCTTGAGAATTTCTTGGTTGACAGAGGGGATACATACTCTGTCCTGACCTCCTACTCTGAAGCCTTCTCCTCCCAAACCTGTCTCATTTTAGGTGATACAGGAAAAACAATTACAAAAAGATTCACTTTGTTGCTGGGATGGACAAATATTTTCCCAGAAGTTTCTGGTGTTCCTTGAGTGTCCTACTCCCTTATAGGGAAGAGATCTCTCCCTGCCTTTGGAATCTTGAAGCTACTGCAGTCCTTATAGAGGATGTTTTAAAACTATCTTCTGGGGAAAATCTATTTTTACCAGCTACCAAGTGAAACAATTCCTGAATGGGAGAGGCCATTTGTGGATGTCTGGTCAAAGGATCCTCTGATATCAAGTAGTGCTGATGGAAAATCCAGACTTGACTATATCCCCTTCTGAGGTTCTTAACCCAACTACCCTCCTGCCTACACCCGAGGGCTCTCTCCCCTTCTGCTGTTGCCAAGAAACCTTGGGCCAATGTACAAAACCCTGGGAGGGATTGTCAGAAGATCCTATGACCAATCCTGAGGAAATCTGGTACATTGATGGAGGCAGCTTTGTTTTGGATGGATAAAGAGACGGATATGCAGTAGCCTCCAATTTTGAGACCATAGAGGCTAAACCTTTGCCACCAGGTACTTCAGCCCAATTTGCTGAGATCATAGCCCTGACTTGAGCTTTAGAGCTTGGAAAAGGAAAAACAGTAGCCATTTACACTGACTCCAAGTATGCCTTTCTGGTGCTACATGCACATGCAGTTATTTGGGGAAAAAGAGGCCACTTGACCACCCGAGGGCACCCAATCAAAAATGATGATCAAATCCTTAGGCTTTTGGAGGCACTTCATCTGACTACTGAAGTTTCAGTCTCCCATTGTGAAGGACACAAAAAAGGGAACATGGAAGTGGCATGAGGGAACCAAGCAGCCAATCAGGCAGCTAAGAGCATCATTGCAGAACAATGACCTAATAGGGGTTGCCACCTTAGTTCCACAGACGAATTTGCCAGAAACTCCTTCATATATTTAAGATGAGACTCTTAAAGCTAGGAGTGAGGGCTTTCAAGAAGATCATATGGGGTTGTTCCACAAGGAGGGACTCCTTTATCTGCCTGGGAATCTCCAGTGGAAGTTGGTTAACTCCATACACACCACCACTCATTTAAGGGAGAAGGCCCTCCCAAAGATTACTAGAAAGGTCCTTCAGAGGAACAGTCTCCAAATGACTATAAGGCAACTGGTCTCCTCTTGTCCCACTTGCCAAGTAAACAACCCCCAAGGAGCTCAAAGACCCCAGCTTGCCCATCCCATCCAATGAAATGGGACCTACCCAGGAGAGGACTGGCAGATGGACTTCAACCAGATGCAAGTTTCTCAAGGGTATAAATATCTATTAGTCGTGAAACATACATTCATAGGATGGATTAAAGGCTTTCCCACCCCGATTGAGAAGGCTGAGGAGGTGGTAAAAAACAAAAACAAAAAACTGCCCCATAAAATCATTCCAAGATTTGGTCTGCCCAGGTCATTACAAAGTGACAATGAGACATCATTTACTTCTAAGGTCATCCAAGAGGTCTCTAAAGTATTGGGCATTACTTATTATCTCCATTGTTCCTGGAGGCCTTAAGGAAAAGTAGTCTTAAGGAAAAGTATAGAGAGCCAAGCAATTCTTAAAATAAGCAATAAAGAAGATAACCCAGGAGACCTCCCTGGGATGGAAGGAAGCTTTACCAATAGCTCTCCTCCACACCCATATTGCCTCTAAGAAACAGGTTGGTCTTAGTCCTTATGAAATGCTATATGGAAGACCTTTTGTTTATGTCAATGACCTCTTCCTAGATCCAGAGTCTCAGACCCTCTGATCTTATAGCATGGCCATTGGGCAATTCCAACAGAATATACATTTGATAGGTGTCAACCAGGACCCAAAAGATTCTAAAGAGCCACCATTATATGCTCCAGGGACTCAAGTCCTAATTAAAGTCTGGAAAGATGGGTCCCCAAAGGCTCAACTCCAGCCCACATGGAAGGGCCCCTACCCTGTAATACTTTCTACACCCATAGCAGTCAAGGTACCAGGATATGACTCCTAGATTCACTACTCATGAGTCAAGTCATAGGAGAAAACAGAAGAGGATACTCAATATACCTGTGAGTCCCTGGGAGATCTCAGATGCCTATTCAGAACAACAAATGAGTGCCATTCTAATGAACACACCCAAAATTAAGTTTCTAGTGGTAATATTTATCAGGACAGCTCTAAAAATCTAACACAGTTTGGCAGGAGTTGCACTCCAAAATAGACAGGAAAGAGATCTGATACCTGAACAAGGAGGGACTTGAGCCATCTTGAATGAGATGTGTTGTTTCTGGTTAAATATATCCAGCTAAGTTAAAAAAAAAAAAAAAAAAATGTCTCACAGTCCTCAAGAAAAACATTCCAGATCTTACAGAACCTCAAAAGAATGAGCTGGAGAGTTCTTGGGGGTGGAGACAATCTCTCTTTGGGGAATTCTTCTCCTGGCAAGGGGGAATTTGGAGTTGGCTAAGGCCATGGGGTCACTGAGGGTCGGACACAACTGAGTGACTTCACTTTCACTTTTCACTTTGAGGCATTGGAGAAGGAAATGGCAACCCACTCCAGTGTTCTTGCCTGGAGAATCCCAGGAACGGGGGAGCCTGGTGGGCTGCCATCTATGGGGTCGCACAGAGTCGGACACGACTGAAGTGACTTAGCAGCAGCAGCAGCAAGGCCCCTACTAATCCTTGTTATCACCATATTGATGCTGCTTATGATTGTTCCATGTATTGTCAATCATCTAAGCTATTTTGCCTCTTCCCAGGCAACAAACTACAAAATGTAGTGCCAGTTTATCAAGAATATATGAAACTACAGCCAACCATGGAAAATATCACTCACACTTAGATGGACACTGCTCTAAGGACTCTGAGGTTTTAGACTAGCAAGAGGGGGAGGCCCAATGCTCCTTGCCATCCTAGTTCATCAGGAGGTAGCCAGATCTTGACGCCCCTATTCCCAAAGAATTGGGCCTTCCATCTCATGAGGGGGGAACATTAGGTAGTTAGAATAGGAAAACGGAGTCCACAATGGTGGTGGCTAAAAGACAAAGAAAAAAACCCACAAAAATGGAACAAAGAAAGGTCCAAGGACAGGAGTGAGAACCTCAGGTGAAACAAACAGCCCTCCTGGCTAGCCTGATTTACATAGGGCTGGTTCAGGGGGAGAAGAGGAAGGGAAAAAAAAAAAAAAAACAACATAAAAAGAGGAGCCAAAATTGAGCAGGGGGCTCACCTCTCTTCTCTTCATGTCTTTCAGGTTGGCCCACCCTCATGCCTCAAGGATGTATTTTCCTTTGCTTGCCAAAGAAAACTGAGGTGTAACACTGGTCCATGTGTCACTTCAAATTTTTGCTGCGGCAAGACAGAACTGAGGAAACTACAAACTCCCCCAACAAAAGAATCGGAAGGAGGAGATAAAACATCATTACAAATTCTGCTTAACAAAAACATCCACTTTGACATGACAGTAGAAACCAGGTGGGGATCTTAGACTTCAGCCTCTACCCAGTGGTAATAAAATGACTCTTCTCCCCTCACTGGAGTTGCTTCAGGTAAAACCCAGTGAAATGTCAGGATTTCTATAAGTGCTTAATAGTAGGGACAACCTCTCCTTCAGTGCCAGTGGAAGACAAGTGAGGAACAAAAATAAGATGTCGTTTCCCTCCTAGTCACGGAGATATTAGTGGAAGCTTGGAAGGGAGCCTAAATCACCACTCTTATCAGGCAGCAACAACTCCCAGATGTCAGTGAAAGTCAAGAAGGAGAGCCTGGAATTTTTCTCCAAAATGAGGATAACTGGGGAGCACCTCCTTCACTTGTAACAATAGTGTCTGAATGTGCGGCTAATGGACACAATTTAATTACAAAGCGACACAAAGGGATTCGTTCAGTTCTGGAGGTGACCTTGGTTCTGGGCACCATCTGTGGCCTTGGTGCGAGACCTTGCATCTATAGCCTTGAGGGAAGACTTCACATAGTCTATTTCTGTTTTGCCAGTAAGTTCATTTAGATTCCACATATACGTTATACCACATGATATTTGTCTTTTGGAAGCCAGAATGTCCCTGGTTTACAATTCTCAGATGGTCCATAGCTTAGAGGTCTATTAGCTCATCTTGCCTGGGGAAAACAACCTGAGTTTTTATTTTAATGATGGTGCCTGTAATAGCAATTGTAGTACATTAACAATGTTATCAGTGACAGAACTTTTAGTTGTGTGACTCTGGTTGATTAGTACTCATTGCCACAGGATTGAAGTCAGAGGGGACAAGAAAGAAATGAAGTTTTTGGATGGAGGGATTAATCATATACTCAGGGAACTAGATTATAGGGGAACTCAATTTCAAGATGTTTATTTGAGAAGAAGACCCCAGTGACATTCAGTAGATATAAAGAGTATCTAAAATGCCATGGAAGGCATGCAAAATCAAATTTGAAAGAGAGCCAGACTTAGGACATTGCCTAAGTCAAAAGTCACACCATGGCCACCATGCTGGCCATGACCTACTTAGAAAGCCATGTTCCATGACACCAATAGGATTATATGGTTCTGGAGAGCTAATTTGCTAGCATTCAGTATCTATGACAGTGGTCCTTTAGTGAGGGCAAATAATAATTAATATTGACAACTGCAGTAATTCAGAAACAAGAAAATCAACAATCATAAAGTAATGTGTATGCTTATGGCACTCCTCTAACAATATTACAATTACATATTTAATACTCAGAACAACTCTACAGAACATTTTTTATTTTGTCCCATTTCTTGAAAGAAACTGAGAAGTAGAGTTAATCAGCTTGTTACCCCCCCCCCAAAAAAAAATCAGAATTGTCCATGCTTTTAGTGTTTGAGCAAAGAATTGAGAAGCTCTCATTTAGGATTATTTTCAATATTAAGTTAAATATACTTTCAAGGATCTTGGATTTATACACAGCTTGGTAGAACAAATTTTGTTGGTGGTCATGTCTGACTATGTGTGACCCCATAGACTGCAGAATGCCAGGCCAACCTGTCCCTCACCATCTCCCGGAGTTCACCCAGTTTCATGTCCATTGAACTGGTGATGCCATCCAACTGTCTCATCCTCTGTCGCCTTCTCCTTCTGCCTTCAATCTTTCTCAGCATCAGGATCTTTTCCAATGAGTTAGCTGTTCACATCAGGTAGAACAATAGGGGTCAGGAAATAAATCTTTTCCTAGTTGAGTGCAAAACTTCATCTATTAGTCATAGAGGTGGCAAGTATTAATTGTGCCAAAGTAGAAAAGAGTAAGCATGATGCTAGAATGTCATTGAATTGGAAGTGTATACTCCTTTAGTTATTGGCTCAGAATTATAGTTCCAGCCAGGTCATGACTTAAGAAATAGAATTAGTATATGCATTTATTAATGTGAAATTCTTCACATATAGAGATATATTATTTTAAATGATTCCTGTGTAATACAGAAGTCATTGTTGAGATTTTAATAAGAAGGCAATAGGTAGAGTGGAGTAAAGGGCTTTCTCAGTTTATCTTGAAGAAAGTTTCTGAGCACTTTCTCAAACTGTTATAATGGATTGGGTTTGGTGTAGTCACTATGTTGTGTTTGACTTTTGCTACCCCATGGACCTTAGCCACCAGGCTCCTCTGTCCATGAGATTTCCCAGACAAAAATACTGGAGTGGATTGCCATTTCCTTCTCCGAATGTTATATCAGTGTGCTATTTCAGCTTGGATGTTAAGGATCCTACATTTCATAGAAGGACATGACATTGCACCTAGTTGTAGCAAAGTCTGCAGGCACAAGGTGGATTCTTCATTACATTTAGGGGTTTAGAGTGTTTTTGAGAGCTAGACAATTTTAAACAGTGGGCCATAAGGCCACAGAAAATGTATTTCTTTATTCCTTGTGTGTACTATCAAATTAGCAACTTTAAACATCATGTCTCTTTTTAAAAGTTGAAGCTTTGTGTGTCCTAATATAAGCCTGTCTACAAAAAAGATGATGAGTTCTGTCTGATATAGGACATTTCTCTGAAATCAGGAATAGTGTCTGGAGCACTGCTGTTTTTCTAGTATCTCATAACTCCCCTAGCAAAGCTGTCATACCTGCAAATGCAGGGTACTTTTAGGCTTTTGGAAGCTTTGATGGCATGATGCCTTGTAACTCATCTCCAGTACTTCCTTAATGACCACTCAAAACTGTAGGAGGAAATGATTCAGTGACATTATGTAGCTTGGAAACTAATACCAAAGACTGAGCTGCTTAGTGCTGCAAATCATGAAGGAGAGAAATATATTTATAAAAGTATACATATAAATGTGGCCTTAATTGGGCCAAGAGAGAGAAAAAAAAAAACATGAACCCAATCTGATGTGTGAATAACTTTTATTTCTATATAAGAACATGAATAGCAGTCATAGCATAAGCTCAACTTTAAAGAGAGAACCCCTATTAGAGATTATTTACCATTATTTCAAATAGACACTTTTGGCAGTCTGGTAAAACCTGTGGACCCCTACTCAAAATGATGTTTTAATAGGCTTCAAATTAAATATCTAGGATTTTAAAGAAAAAATATTAAAATATATAAATATTCATTGATATTTAATATTACAAATTTAATATTAAATATACTTAATTTACAAGTTAAGAGCAATTTAATATCCAAAATAAGAGCAGTAAACTTGCTAAGAAAACTTGGAGACAGAAAGAGAAGTGAGTATCATATTACAAGTTCCAAGAGTTCATACATTTTTCTTGATTGACAAACCAGAAATATATATTTGAAATTTAATCTGCAGATAAAAACAATGTGACTTAGATGATAACACTGACTTTGACAAGGAATGTAACTTTTTTTTTTAAGGGAATTATAAAACTTAGTTTTTGCATAAGAAATTTTAATGACCATTATATCATTAAAGGATATTGTGACTGTTTTAAGATCTGCAGATTTAAAACTTCATAAGGAATTGATCAAAATGCTCACATCAGTTCAGTTTAGTCACTCAGTCATATCCGACTCTTCTCAACCCAATGTACTGCAGCATGGCAGGCCTTCCTGCCATCACCAACTCCGTGAGTTTACTCAAACTCATGTCCATTGAGTCGGTGATGCCATCCAACCATCTCATCTTCTGTCGTCCCCTTCTCCTCCAGCCTTCAATCTTTCCCAGCATCAGGGTCTTCTCCAGCCTTCAATCTTTCCCAGCATCAGGGTCTTCTCAAATGAGTCAGTTCTTCACATCAGGTGGCTAAAGTATTGGAGTTTCAGCTTCAACATCAGTCCTTCCAATGAACACCCAGGACTGATTTCCTTTAGGATGGACTGGTTGGATATCCTTACAGTCAAAGGGACTCTCAAGAGTTTTCTCCAACACCACAGTTCAAAGGCATCAATTCTTCAGTGCTCAGCTTTCTTCAAAGTCTAACTTTCAAATCCATAAATGACTGAAAAAATCATAGCCTTGACTAGACGGACATTTGTTAGCAAAGTAATATCTCTGCTTTTTAACATGCTGTCTTCAGTTCAATTCGGTCACTCAGTCATGTCTCAATCTTTGTGACCCCATGGACTGCAGCACGCCAGGCCTCCTTGTCCAACATCAACTTCTGGAGTTCACCCAAACCCATGTCCATTGAGTCTGTGATGCCATGCAACCATCTCATCCTCTGTCATCCACTTCTCCACCTTCCTGCAATCTATCTCATCATCAGGGTCTTTTCAAATGAGTCAGCTCTTTGCATCAAGTGGCCAAAGTATTGAGTTTCAGCTTCAACATCAGTTCTTCCAATGAACACCCACGACTGATCTCCTTTAGGATGGATTGGTTGGATCTCTCTGCAGTCCAAGGGACTCTCAAGAGTCTTCTCCAACACCACAGTTCAAAAGCATTAGTTCTTCAGTGCTCAGCTTTCTTTATAGTCCAAATCTCACATCCATACATGACCACTGGAAAAACCATAGTTTTTCTAGATGGATGTTTGTTGACAAAGTAATATCTCTGCTTTTTAATATGCTGTCTAAATTGGTCATAACTTTCCTTCCAAGGAGTAAGCATCTTTTAATTTCATGGCTGCAATCACCATCTGCAGTGATTTTGGAGCCCCCCAAAATAAAGCCAGCCACTGTTTCCACTGTTTCCCCATCTATTTGCCATGAAATGATGGGATCAGATGCCATGATCTTAGTTTTCTGAATGTTGAGCTTTAAGCCAACTTTTTCACTCTCCTCATTCACTTTCATCAAGATGCTCTTTAGTTCTTCACATTCTGCCATAAGGGTGGTGTCATTTGCATATCTGAAGTTATTGATATTTCTCCCTGCAATTTTGATTCCAACTGTGCTTCAGCCAGCCCGACATTTCTCATGATGCACTCTGCATATAAGTTAAATAAGCAGGGTGACAATACACAGCCTTGGCATACTCTTTTTCCTATTTGGAACCAGTCTGTTGTTCCATGTCCAGTTCTAATTGTTGCTTCCTGACCTGCATACAAGTTTTTCAAGAGGGAGGTCAGGTGGTCTGGTATTCCCATCTCTTTCAGAAATTTCCAGTTTATTGTGATCCATGCATTCACAGGTTTTGGCACAGTGAATAAAGCAGAAATAAATGTTTTTCTGGAACTCTCTTCCTTTTTTGATGATCCAGTGGATGTTGGCAATTTGATCTCTGGCTTTTCTGCCTTTTCTAAAACCAACTTGAATATCTGGAAGTTCATGGTTCACATATTGCTGAAGCCTGGATTGGAGAGTTTTGAGTGATACTTTACTAGCATTGGAGATGAGTGCAATCGTGTGGTAGTTTGAGCATTTTTTTGGCATTGTCTTCCTTTGGGATTGAAATGAAAACTGACCTTTTCCAGTCCTGTGGCCACTGCTTAGTTTTCCAAATTTGCTAACATATTGGGTGCAGCACTTTCATAGCATCATCTATCAGGATTTGAAATAGCTCAACAGGAATTCCCTCACCTCCACTAGCTTTGTTCATAGTGATGCTTCCCAAGGCTCACTTGACTTCACATTCCAGGATGGCTGATACTCGGTGAGTGTAAGTGATCACACCATCATGATTATCTAGGTCGTAAAGATCTTTTTTGTATAGTTCTGTGTATTCTTGCCACCTCTTCTTAATATCTTCTGTTCACATAGTTTAGAGAAAAATCCATATTTGCATCACATCTAGACATTTATTTTCAATATGAAAAATCTCAGTTCCTATATGGTGATGAATTACTTTTTATGTGATCTAGGATTGCCATAAGTTCGTCATAAAATGGCAATCTTTCTGCAAAAGTGTAGGAAGTCATAAAGCTCAATTTTTAAGCAATAAAATAGAGAATTTTGTCACTGGGATAGATTAAAGTTTTTGACTAAATGAATTTTCTTGCCAAAAGGGCTTACAATTCTTCAAATAATCTATTTTCCTAACAGAATAAATCATTGCATGTTACAAAATGCAGTTCCTCAGAAAGGATTTAGCTTTCTCCTCAAATTCATTCTCTTTGTAGAAATATATGTTGTAAGACAGCAGCCGTTCCAAATCTCAGATTTCTTGCAGAGAAAAGTATTCATACTCAGCAGTGTAAGTGTTTACAAGTGCTAGAAAGTTAGCAAATAGATTGGAGAAGGTGTAAAAGGTATAGGTTTTAGGTGGATGTCAGTTTTTACTTTGAGTTAGAACTTTGAGTTTCAGAACTCATGGCACTGTTTGGTAACTGGAATTGTTCCTAGACCCTTAAGTTCCCTATTAGGCACAATATTATTAGTTCTGTTCAATTTAATGCAAAATTAGAGTAAATAAGGCATAGGGCAGGGCAGGACATATGATTTGAGGAATAAAAATTGTTTCTTATTGCTAATTTTGTAAACATAAATTCATGTTCTGAGATCCAACAAATGCTATATTCAACTGTATGTATTAGTCATAAACATGTTTGCATGTATTTGCAAAAGGCTATGTGACTTAAATTCACTTCTCAAAAGGGCTGACATAAAACGCTAAAACTAAAGTCCAGGTACTTCTGTGGTGTTCCTTCCAATACAGAGGAGGCAGGGATGCAGAGGATGCAGGTTTGATCCCTCGTCCAGGAACTAAGATTGCACATGCCATGGAGCAACTAAGTCCATGTGCCACAGTTACTGAGCCCTCACTCTATAGCCTGAAAGTTGTAACCACTGAAGTCAGCCCTCCCCAGAACCCATGTTCCACAAGAGAAGTCACTGCAATGAGAAGCCTGCACACCACAACTAAAGAGTAGCCCCTACTTGCCACAACTCGAGAAAGCCTGTGAGCAGCAACAAAGATGTAGCTCAGCTAAAAATAAATAAATAATAAAACTAAAGTTCAGAAAAACAGATTCCAGTTTTTTAAGGAATATCCACAGTGTTCGCCATAGTGGATGTACTAGTTTGCATTCCCACCAACAGTGTAAGAGGGTTCCCTTTTCTCCATACCCTCTCCAGCATTTATTGCTTGTAGACTTTTGGATAGCAGCCATTCTGACTGGCGTGGAATGGTACCTCATTGTGGTTTTGATTTGCATTTCTCTGATAATGAATGATGTTGAACATCTTTTCATGTGTTTGTTAGTCATCTGTATGTCTTCTTTGGTGAGATGTCTGGTTGGTTCTTTGGCCCATTTTTTGATTGGGTCATTTATTTTTCTGGAACTGAGCTGCAAGAGTTGCTTGTATATTTTTGAGATTAATTCTTTGTCAGGTGCTTCATTTGCTATTATTTTCTCCCATTCTGAAGGCTGTCTTTTCATCTTGCTTATATTTTCCATTGTTGTGCAAAAGCTTTTAAGTTTAATTAGGTCCCATTTGTTTGTTTTTGCTTTTATTTCCAATACTCTGGGAGGTGGTTCATAGAGGATCCTGCTGTGATTTATGTCAGAGAGTGTTTTGCCTATGTTCTCCTCTAGGCATTTTATAGTTTCTGGTCTTATGTTTACATCTTTAATCCAATTTGAGTTTATTTCTGTGTATGACATTAGAAAGTGTTCTAGTTTCTTTCTTTGCATGGAATTTCTTTTTCCAGCCCTTCACTTTCAGTCTGTATGTGTTCCTTGTTTTGAGGTGGGTCTTTTGTAGACAACATATATAGGGGTCTTGTTTTTGTATACATTCAGCCAGTCTTGACTTTTGGTTGGGGCATTCAACCCATTTATGTTTAAGGTAATTATTGATAAGTATGATCCCGTTGCCATTTACTTTGTTGTTTTGGGTTCAAGTTTATACACCCTTTCTGTGTTTCCTGTCTGGAGAATATCCTTTAGCATTTGTTGGAGAGCTAGTTTGGTAATGCTGAATTCTCTCAGCTTTTGCTTGTCTGTAAAGCTTTTGATTTCTCCTTCATATTTCAATGAGATCCTTGATGGATACAGTAACCTGGCTGTAGGTTTTTCTCTTTCATCATTTTAAGTTTGTCCTGCCATTCCCTTCTGGCCTGAAGAGTTTCTATTGAAAGATCAGCTGTTATCCTATGGGAATCCCCACATTCAAAGTCTATTTTTAAAATTTAATTTACATTTTGTATTCAGTTTTTAAACAATTTTTAGAATATTTGCATATTGCTTAAAAATGAGAAGTAAGAAGCCCATAATCAAAATAGGAGTTCTCCATGCCCTCACAGTCTTCCCAGGTTGCTCACTGATTAAAACTCTGCCTCCCAGGGAGATATGGGTTTGATCTTTGGGTCAAGAATATTCCTTGGAGAAGGAAATAGCAACACACTCCAGTATTCTTTCCTGGGAAATCCCATGGACAGAGGAGCCTTGAGGGATATAGTCCATTGGATCCCAAAGAGTGGGACATGACTAGCGACTAAGCAGCAGCAGTGCCTTCCTAATTTAGTAACAATTGATAGTGTGGATATGTTTAAGTTTTTATGTTGGAATAAAAGGAGAAAGAAAAATTGAGAAGTGGATACTAGTAAACTGATGACTAATCTTCACGCACAATTTCAGTTTTTTTGATTATTTATAGTATGTTTGTGGTGTGCTTAGTCACACAGTCATGTCTGACTCCTTATGACCCTGTGGATTGCAGCCTGCCAGGCTCCCCTGTCCATGCGTTTTTTTCCCAGGCAAGAATACTGGAGTGTGTTACCATGCCCTCCTCCAGGAGATCTTCCTAACCCAGGGATTGAGTCCAGGTTTCCCACATTGCTAATGAATAATTACCATCTGAGACACTAGGGAAGCCCAAGAATACTGGAGTGGGTAGCCTATTCCTTCTCCAGGGGATCTTCCTGACCCAGAAATTAAATTGAAGTCTCCTGCATTCCAGGTGGATTTTTAACCAGCTGAGCTACCAGAGAATTTATGGTATGTTTAGCACATACTAAGGAATGCACTGTCTTCATGCTTTTCCATTCAAATGAAATATTTATCTCCTGTAATTGACCTTTCTTCCCCTAAATATGCTCTTTCTCTCAGAATTCTTAGGAGATAATTTCTGATAATTTCATAATTAATTTATATGACCATAACAAGCTAGTATGTCATTTAGTTGAATTGAATATTAAGTCAATGTTTTCTTAAGCAACATTTTACTTTTATTAATGTCAATGCCTTGCTTAGTCTCTTAGCTTTATATATGCTTCTATTTCCCAATTGCAACTATTCTAATCTAATTCCCAATAATTTCTAGATTGTTATTTAGAAAAAAGAAATTATGCTAACCTATTATAACTAAAACTTCTCCTATCATTCACTATAAATTTTCTGAAAATATATGGTCTTCCAAAATATAATTTTTGACTTCTGTTTCAAGCAAAAAATTTTCCCTGATTTTTTCTCTTTCAGTGAGTTATACATAAGATATCTTCTAGAAATTTAAAAGTAAATTGTAGTACAATGTTTGATTAGATAAATACAAAGATATATACATACTTTTTCACCTGGATATATACAATTATATATAGAGCTTTCCATACATTTTGAACATTTGCCTCATGATCTGGTATATCATCTTTATCTTCATAATAATCAAAATTATTAAACTCTAGTGTGCCCAATGTGGCATTATTCACACAAGTATCATTATACTCTAACCCATTTTGTTACCTAGTAGAAGTTAACATGGATTTTCCTGGTGGCTCAGACTATAAAGACCCCACCTACAATGAGGAAGACCTGAGATTGATCCCTGGGTTTGGAAGATCCCCTGAAGGAGGAAATGGCAACCCACTCCAGTATTCTTGCCTGGAGAATCCCTATGGACAGAGGAGCCTGGCAGGCTATGGTCCAAGTGGACTTAAGAGTCCTAAGCTTGGTCAGGACTAAGCAACTAAACACAGCACAGAAGCTAACAGATAGGCTCCTATTTTAATTCCAAATTAAATATATTTTTGCAGAGGATTAATTACCACTACAAAATCAATTACAGAATATTTGCTAGATCTTTGAGATCATTTGGTTATTTCAATATTCCCACTCTCTCTGATTTTCCAGACACCAAAACAACATAAACATGAAATAACAGTCAACCATTTTAAGACAGAAAACCTGTTTATATATTTTAATGGCAATGTTGTTTATTCCAGATTTATGCCTCTATCAATGGAATGTAATACAGATGGGACACTATTAGCAAACATGTATGTGTAAAGAAGTAATTTTAATAAGCAAAACCAGCATCTTTCTTCTCTACAGAAAGTAGAGTATATATTTTTGTTTGTTTCTGTTTTGTGAGTGTATTTGTATGTATAAATTTTTCTTGACTAACATTTAGCCCTTATTTTGTACTATATGGATGACCACAGATAGGAAAGATATATTCAGAATATCCAGAAATTGTAAACATTTTACATTCTCTCTGCAGTACCTGTAATCTTTCTTCAGTAGCTTCTGGGTAATAAAATACAGCAACTCTTTTTCAAAACCCATTCATTTGGGAATCTCTGAAAGTATAAAATTTTAGTATTAGCCTAGACTTACAAATGCAGTTTTAAAATATTGACTTCTGTATACTATGTGCATGTTACCAAAAGGTGTTTGAAATAAGTGTAAACATAAATATATATTGTGGGGCATGTTTTCTATTCATGATGGTGTTTTGTAAACTAAATATGTGTAAAACAGACTTGATTATCACAAACTTTGTGTGCCTTTATGTCCTTGAATTCAATAGAAAGAGATGATATATACAATAATACTCCCTCAAGCTATCTATGTTTCTCAAGAGAGTCTTAGTCTCTGTTCACTCCTTGTTGTGGTGTTATCCTGCTATTAGCTACTTATTTTCTTTTATTCTTTATGTACAACAGATAAAAATAAGGATTTCTACATGAAGACATTAAATTTATTTCAAATATGAATTTTAGCTTTAATAGCAATGCTTATTTTTAAGAGCATGCCTTAATATTAATAACCTACAAAATAAATTCCTGCATGACTATAACTCTCAGGACAAAGAAATATTTATAGAAAATGGCATCACCTCCTGAATAACAAATAAAACTATATAGCAGAACACATTTCCCTTAAGATGCAGAATTCTAATCTGTCTGGCTTTGAATCTGAAGCCTACTTGAAAACCTCCTCAAATAGCTGTTTACCAAAGCACATATGAAAAAAAAAAAATATATATATATATATTCACAATCATTTTAGTAAAATAATCAGTAATTATTTTAAACCCTTATAATAGATTCATATAAACAATTCAACTGATACAAGAGATGGATTAATTGCTATTTCAAGTTCATATTAATCTGGGAAACTTTGCAAGGATGGAATAAAGTTATATTGTTTGTTTGTTTTTGAACAAAGTTCTTAATGCATCTCTGTTTTCACTCATTCCATGGGGGAAGTGAGACAGGGCACACAAAAACTCCTTATTCTTCAATTAGGTGTCCTCAAAGCCCTTCATCTACTGATCTCATAAACACAGTGGCCTTTGCTTCACTTGGGGATGCAGCTCACATAAGCTCCTTCTTATGTGCACAGTGCAGAAAGGTTGATGAACAAAGGCAGAGAAAGATTAGTACCAGCAAAAATTCATTAACCCAGTTTTAATGTCGTCTTTAGGCCTGCCAATTCAGGAGATGTGAGAGATGTGGGTTTGATGCCTGAATTGGGAAGATCCCCTGGAGTAGGAAATTGTAGTATGCGACAGTATTCTTGCCTGGAAAATTCCATGGACCAAAGAACCCAGTGGGTTACAATCTATAAGGTCACAAAGAGTTACAGGACTGAACAACTGAGCACACACACACACACACACACACACATAACTTACCTCCTTCCTAAAATACTAAGATATTCACAATTTTAAGCATTTTGCCTATAGTGATTCATTTAATCCATATATGAGTCTATGATATAGGTACAACCAGCATCCCGGTTTCACAAGTGAGGGAACCAAGGCACAGAAACATATGTTTTCATCGTCATGAAGCTAGTAGATAGAGTATGATTGTATACAGTGTCCATAGTGTTAGGCACTGCAACCTGCTGTTATTATCAAATTTCGAATTTAAGAAAAAATCTGTTGTTTGGAAGCTATTTCTGCTCTTTCACAAGCCAGCCTTCAATTTTTGCATTGTTGTTTCTTAGAAATCTAGTTTATTTATTACTTATAATACCTCACCCACAATATGATGAAGTTGCTTCAACCCCTGATTGTGCAGTCTCTCCACTTTGTGATTGTTGACAGGAACAGTACTGCCTGACAGGTTGACCTAAACTGATGGAAATATTCTATATCTTCACCAGTTGATACATAATGTGTGCTAATCACTTAGTTGTGTTTGACTCTTAGATTATAGCTCACCAGCCTCCTCTGTCCATGGAATTTTCCAGGTGAGAATACTGCAGTGGGTTGCTATGTCCTTCTCCAGGAAGGATTTTCCTGACCCAGGGATCAAACTTGGTCTCCTGCATTGCAGGCAAATTTTTTACCATCTGAGCCACCATGGAAACCATAGTCACTTGTTAGCTCCATCTGGCTTAAAGGGAGTTTTAAATGTGGGGAGTGAAATTGAGGAAATGAAAATTTAATTTAATTTTAAAATTATAACTAAATCAAATTGAAATAAACACCTGTGGTTAATGACTTTCATATCGAACAGCATTGACCTTGAACTTTTAACATCTTTAGAGTTTAAAAAAGGAAATACAAATTTATTTTTATAGTTAACAGTTCAGTTGATTCTCTAGTATACTTTATATATTTCCCTACATGCCACTGCTTTCTCATAACTCAGACAACTCTCTGATTCAATTTTCTTCTTGCTGTTGGAGGGAAATTGGGGGAAAAAATTAACAAACTTTAATAAGAAAAGTGTTTCATGTGTTGAGAAGTTTTAAAGTGCTAAAGAAAAAGGAAAAATAGGATGGGAGAGAAGTAGGATGGAATTATAAAAGTATATGTAACAGTCTGGATAAGCAAGTACTGTTGCAGTAACAAATGATTCCCCAAGTCTCAGTGCCATAATACTGCCAAATTTATCTCTCATTAAAACTACAAGTTGAACAATAGTAGTCTCTCTTGCTCTGTTCATTTTAATCCAGCAAGGATCCATCATAATAGAGTTTCCTCTTGATTTGTGCTTCAATAATATTAATAGTGGTAGAAATTGAAGAACAAGAGTGAAAAACAGATAACACACCAACAACTCTTAAAGCATTTGCATGGAATTAAATCATGGCATGTCAGTTTTCATTTCACCAACATAAGCAAATCACATGGCAATATATTAACGCAAAGAGTCGTAAAAGTTTGGAAATCACCTGAGTCCATTTTTCTTATTAAACATATGCAATTATCCTTTCCTCAGTGAAGAAAATAAATATCCCAGTCAATGTAATCCTGATAGAGTCCCCATATGGACTGCAATATGACTCCTTTTGACCTAGAGGTAAAATTTCTTAAAAGTTTATAGTAATATAGCCACAGACCCCAGTAAACACTCATCAAAACAAGGCATAGAAGACATAAATTGCTAATCATTTCTCAGCAATTCTTAAATCTCAGTGGACAGTTTATGAAAGAACATGTAAAAGCACTGGAACATTGAAAAATCACTGTTCTTGGCAGAAGAGCAAATTTCTTAGCTTAATTTTTACACAGAGTAAGAATTACAAAGAAAAAATTAAAATATCAAATGGACATAGACTTATTCTTTAAAAGTTATACTTTTTAATTTAAAAACAGATATACCTCTTTTTATTGAATTTCACTTAATTGTACTTCCCAGTTATTGCATTTTTACAAATTGAAGGTTCATGGCAACTCTGTGTTAAGCAAGTCTATCAGCACCATTTTTTCCCCCCAACAATATTTGTTTACTTCATATTTCTATGTTACATTTTGGTAATTCTTGTGATATTTCAAACTCTTCATTACTATTATATTTGATTTGGTGGTTTACAATCAATGATTTTTTTTTAATAAGCATTTTTTTTAAATTTTATTTTATTTAACTTTACAATATTGTATTGGTTTTGCCATATATCAAAATGAATCTGCCACAGGTATACATGTGTTACTATTGTAATTTGGGGGAGAGTACCACAAATTGCATCCATGTAAGATAGCAAAATTCATCAATAAATGTGTTCATACTACTTCATTGACTGGTTGTCCATTCATCTCTCTCCCTGTCCTTGGGCCACCCTGTTATCTGAAACACATTAATGTTTCAATTAGATCAACTAATAATCTTACAATGATTTCTAAGTGTTCAAGTAAAAGGAAGTTTGACACATCTCTCACTTTATATCAAGAGATAGAAATGATTAAGCTTGATTAGCAAGGCATATTGAAAGACAAAATAGGCCAAAAGCTAGCATCTTTCACCAGTTAGTCAAATTGTGAATGCACAGGAAAAAATAAAGGAAATTAAAAGTGCTACTCCAATGAATTCATGAATGATAAAAAAGTGTTATTGCTGCTATGGAGACATTTTTAGCTGTCTGGATAGAAGGCCAAACCAGCCACAGCATTCCCTTAAACCAAAGCTTAATCCAGAGCAAGGCTTTAATTCTCTTCAATTCTATGAAGCCTCAGAAAAGTAAGGATGATGCAGAAGAAGCAAACAGACGTTGATTCATGAAGTGTAAGGAAAAAAGTCACCTCTATAACCTAACTAGTGCAAAATGAAGCAGTGAGTGCTGATGTAGAAAATCCAGCAAGTTATACAATTCCAGCTAAGATAATAGTAGTGACTAGAACAAACAATAGATGTTCGATATAGATACAATAAACTTCTATTGGAAGAAGAAGCCATTGAGGACATTCAAAGCTAGAGAGGCCAAGTTAACGTCTGCTTTAGATTCAATGGACAGGCTGACTCTTGTTAAGGGGCTAATGCAGCTGATGACTTAAAGTTGAAGTCAAAGCTCATTTACTATTCCAAAAATTCAAAGGCTCTTAAGAATTATGCTAAACTGACTCTATCTAAAATCTATAAATGGAACAACAAAGTCTGGATGATAGCAAATCTATTTACAACATGATTCATTGAATATTTTAAGCCCACTTTTGAAACTTAATTCTCAGAAAAAGGAAAGTTCCTTTTAAAATAGTACTGCTCATTGACAATGAACCTGTTTGCTTAAGAGCTCTCATGGATATGTACAATGAGATGAATGTTGTTTTCATGCCTGCTAACATATCCATCCTGCAGCCTGTGGTTCTAGGAATAATTTTAACTTTCAAGTGTTATCATTTTTTTTTTTTAATTTTTTTCAAGTGTTATCCTTTTTAAAATACATTTCATAGTGCTATAGCTGCCATAGATAATGATTTCTTGGATGGATCTGGGAAAAGTCAATTGAAAACCTCAGGTAAGGATTTACCATTCCATATGCCATAAAGAACATTTGTGATTCATGAGGAGATCAAAATAAACAGTATTTTAGAATGTGATTCCAAATTCTAAGGGTTGACTTTGAAAATTTTAAGACTTCAGTGGAGGATGTAAGTAATATATGTTAGAAATAAGAGAAGTGGAGTCTGAAGATGTAACTGAATTGCTGTAGGCTCATGATAGATCTTAATAGATGAGAGGTTGCTTATTATAGATGAGCAAAGAAAGTGGTATTTTGAGATGGAATCTACTCCTGTGAAGATGCTGCAAAGACAGTTGAAATGACAACAAATGATATAAACAATTGACAGAGCAGTGGCAGGTTTTGAGAACTGACTCTAGTTTTGAAAGAAGTTCAACTGTGGGTACATTGCTATAAAACAGCATTGCATGCTACAGAGAAATCATTCCTGAAAAGAAGAGTTAGTTAACGTGGCAAACTTCACTGTATTCTAAAAAAGAAAAACAAAACAAAAACAAAAACTGTCACAGCCACTCCAATCTTTAATAACCACCAACCTGATAGGTTACCAGTGGTGACTCGAACTGAACCTGCAATTTCTTAGACATGTCTGTAACCAGTATTCCTAGATGTTCTTTATTTGAACAATTAAAGAAAATAAATGACTGTCAAAAGGTATATAAAACTAAGATCATGGTATCTGATCCCAGCACTTCATAGCAAATAGACAGGGAAACAGTGGAAACAGTGGCAGACTTTATTTTGTGGGGCTCCAAAATCTCTGAAGATGGTGACTGCTGCCATGAAATTAAAAGAAGTTTATTCATTGAAAGGAAAGTTATGACCAACCTACACAGCATATTAAAAAGCAGAGACATTACTTTGACAACAGAAGTCCATTTAGTCAAGGCTATGGTTTTTCCAGTAGTCATGTATGCATGTGAGAGTTGGACTATAAAGAAAGCTGAGCACTGAAGAATTGATGCTTTTGAACTGTGGTGTTGGAGAAGACTCTTGAGAGTCCCTTAGACTGTAAGGAAATCCAACCAGTCCATTCTAAAGGAAATCAGTCCTGGGTGTTCATTGGAAGGACTGATGCTGGAGCTGAAACTCCAATACTTTGACCATCTGATGCAAGGAACTGACTCACTGGAAAAAACCCCGATCCTGGGAAAGTTTGAGGTGGGAGGAGAAGGAGATGACAGGATGAGATGGTGGGATGGCATCACTGGCTCAATGGACATGAGTTTGGGTAAACTCTGAGAGTTGGTGATGGACAGGGAAGCCTGGCATGCTGCAGTCCATGGGGTCACAAAGAGTTGGACATGAATGAATAACTGAACTGAACTGAACAGAATATATATATATATATATATATATATATATATATATAATCATCTTAACACTAAAAATGTGATAAAATTCATTGAAAGTTTTGCTGTTCAAAGAGAATTTGAAATATAATATTTTAATCTCAGATACTATTTGATATCTAGTGACTTTTTTTGCATTTTATTTTATTTTTATTTTTTTAATTAAATTTATTTATTTTAATTAGAGGCTAATTACTTTACAATAAAGATGATAATGATAACCCTTATGGGAGACAGCAAAAGAGACACAGATAACTAGGGACATTTTTATGTATATGTGTGTGTTTATATGTATATGCATATGTATATACATAGTTATTATATAAAGATATCTAGAGAAATCTTGGTTCCTAAATGAAGTAGATAGAGTCAAATTTTCAATCTGTTTTTTGTTTTCAACTCTATGTTCTTTCTTTAGACTACACTACCTACTACAAAGTTTGACTGATTAGAGAAAACTTCATGTATTGCACAGAGCCTTCATGGATGGACAGAAAGAGTAGACAAAGAAAGAAATAATGCCTTAAATAGTAAGCATGAAAATGTAAACAAACAAACAAACAGAGATTAAATAATTTACCAATCATTCAGTTATCCCTTCCAATGTGTCAGCATTGAAATTAAAACATACATTCAAGAGAGGAAACTCCAATTATATTCATGGAAGAACTTCATCATAAAAATGGAATGAGTGGCCTATATTTTGAAGGATTATAGAGTTTTTTTAAATGATAAAAATAAGAAATGGAGAAGGAATTTTTTACTATTAATAATATCTGTAGAATATGCTGTGTATGTGGTAAATGTAGAAAGCTGAATTTAGATAAGAGTATGAGAAATATGAGCTTCCCTGGTAGCACAGTGATAAAGAACCCTCCTGCCAATGCAGGAAACTCAGCAGGGGCTTCAGGTTTGATCCCTGGGTAGAGAAGATCCCCTGGAGAAGGAAATGGCAACCCAATCAATCAAGTATTCTTGCCTGGAAAATCCTAAGGACAGAGGAATCTGGCAGTCTAAAGTCCATGGAATCGCAAAAAGTCGGACATCACTTAGCAACTAAAAGCAACAGCAATGAGAAACATACACATGAAAATAGGAATAAAAAATGTTTTCTTTCAGAAGTTGCATTGTAATGAGCTACTGAGTTAATGGAGGCAGCTCTTATCTTTTTTTTTTTTAATACCTCTTAATTAATTTTATTTTTAAACTTTACATAATTGTATTAGTTTTGCCAAATATCAAAATGAATCCACCACAGGTATACATGTGTTCCCCATCCTGAACCCTCCTCCCTCCTCCCTCCCCATACCATCCCTCTGGGTCGTCCCAGTGCACCAGCCCCAAGCATTCAGTATCGTGCATCGAACCTGGACTGGCATCTCATTTTATACATGATATTTTACATGTTTCAATGCCATTCTCCCAAATCTTCCCACCCTCCCCCTCTCCCACAGAGTCCATAAGACTGTTCTATACATCAGTGTCTCTTTTGCTGTCTCGTACACAGGGTTATTGTTACCATCTTTCTAAATTCCATATATATGCGTTAGTATACTGTATTGGTGTTTTTCCTTCTGGCTTACTTCATTCTGTATAATAGGCTCCAGTTTCATCCACCTCATTAGAATTGATTCAAATGTATTCTTTTTAATGGCTGAGTAATACTCCATTGTGTATATGTACCATAGCTTTCTTATCCATTCATCTGCTGATGGACATCTAGGTTGCTTCCATGTCCTGGCTATTATAAACAGTGCTGCGATGAAATTTGTAAATAGGGTGATGGTAATTATATTATTGGTAAATAGACATAACAGAGAGCCTTATTTCATTTCTACTCTACTCTCTTCCATGAGATTTAATATTCATTTAAACTATTCTTTCCATTTCAATGAATAATTCATTGGTTACACAGAGAGTCATTGAGTTACACACTTCCACAACTGTCCATTTAACAGCCATGTATTCTCTCAAATAAATGAGACAGAACACCTTAGGTTGAACCACACTGGTGATCTTAACAGTTAGCATATTAAATGAATGACTAACATACTATGTGACTCCATTAAAAGGCAAAAGTAACTACATAGCTTTTAATTTAAAGGAAAGGCATTAATGACTAATCTAATGAGGTACAAATGACTACATGTTTATAATGAGGAATGGGAGTTGTGTTAGGTGTAGTATTCATTTGAATAGAAGAATGACTACATTATTGCAAAAAAGCACTTTGACCATTTTCCTTATACTTTGAAATGAGAATACTTATGACTTTAGGTCAATTTTTTCCTTCTTTTATCCCCAAAGGTGTACTTTATGTACTTTAAAAAGAAGAGGAAGAAAAATTAGAATCTGTTGGAAAAACAACCTGTTTCTTTCTCATCCTCAGTTTTTTTTTTTTTTTTTTTCCTGACATAACCAATGAAATGACCAGGTAGACTTCTTTTTTGAAGACTCAATCTTTTTATTTATCACCTGGTAACACTTAGTGTCCCATACCCATATTTTCTTGCTAGAGTTTTTGTATTTACTTCTCTTCCTTTTACCCTATCTCAGGGACTCAAGAGTAGTAATTTCCAATTTAATGTGCAATAATGCTGATGTACTTCTTTTTTCTGTATAATTTACACTTTTATATTATTCTTGAGCCATAGTTTTGTGATTTAAATAGATACTCTGTTCACACTAATCAGAGAGTTAAAAGAGTTGAACAAAAGTAAAGGAAACTTTCCAGACCTCCTGAATATATCCCATGTAATAAAAAAATGTCAATCACTTGCCTTAGGTTTTTCATTAGGTCTTTCTAAACTGTAATAATTCTGCTTCTGAAGAAATAAAAGACTCAAGGAGTGTGATGGATATTCTACTCCAAATGTGCATGATAATATATATCATGGAGGTGGCAAATAGATTCAAGGGATTAGATCTGGTAGACAGAGTGCCTGAAGAACAATGGGCAGAGGTTCATAACACTGTACAAGAAGTAGTGACCAAAACCATCCAAAGAAAAAGAAATGCAAGAAGATAAAGAGATTGATTAGACTTTACAAATAGCAGAGGAAAGAAGAGAAGTGAAAGGCAAGAGAAAAGGTCAGTTTTCATTCCAATTCGAAAGAAGGCCAATGCCAAAGAATGTTCAAACTACCATATAATTACGTTCATTTCACACAGCCAGTAGAGTTATGCTAAAAATCCTTCAAGCTAGGCTTCAGCACTACATGAACAGAAAACTTTCAAATGTATAAGCTGGGTTTTGGAAAGGCAGAGGAATCAGAGATCGAATTGCCAACATTCATTGGATCATAGGGAATGCAAAGGAATTCCAGAAAAACATCTACTTCTGCTTAATTGACCATGAAAAGCTTTTGACTGTGTGGATCACAACAAACTGTGGAAAATTATTAAAGAGGTGGAAATACCATATCATCTTACCTGTCTTCTGAGAAACCTGTATGCGGGTCAAGAAGCAACAGTTAGAACTTTATATTGAACAACTGACTGGTTCAAAATTGGGAAAGGAATACATCAAGGCTGTTTATTTTTACCCATTTATTTAACTTCTATGCAGAGTACATCATGTGAAATATCAAGCTGGATGAATCACAAGCTGGATTCAAGATTACTAGGAGAAATATCAACAACCTAAGATATGCAGGTGATTCCACTCTAATGGCAAAAACTGAAGAGGAACTAAAGAGCCCTTGATAAGGGTGAAAGAGGAGAGTGAAAAACCTGGCTTGAATCTCAATGTTAAAAACAAAACCAAAAAAGACTAAGATCATGACCTCCAGTTCCATCACCTCATGTTAAATAGAAACAGAAAAAGTGGAATCAGTGATAGATTTTATTTTTTATTTTTTTTAACTTTACAATATTGTATTGGTTTTGCCATATTTGCTTGGGTTCCAAAATCCCTGTGAATGGTGACTACAGCCATGAAATTAAAAATCATTTGAACCTCAGAAGGAAAGCTATGACAAACTAGACTGCTCATTAAAGAGCAGAGATGTCACTTTGCTGACAAACTTCCATGTAGTCAAAGTTACAGTTTTTCAAGTAGTCATGTACAGATGTAAGAATTGGACCATAAAGAAGACTGAGTGCCAAAGAATTAATGCTTTCAAATTGTGGTGCTGAGGAGGACTTTTGAGACTCTTGTGGACTGCAAGATCGTACCAGTGAATCGTAAAGGAAATCAACACTGAACATGTATTGGAAGGACTGTTGCTGAAGCTGAAGCTCCAATACTTTGGCCACCTGATGTGAAGAGCTAACACATTAGAAAAAGACCTCAATACTGGAAAAAGACTGAAGGCAAAGGGAAAAGATGTCAATAGAGGATTAGAGGATTAGATAGCATCACCAACTCAGTAAACATGAATCTGAGAAAACTCCAGGAAATAGTGGAGGATGAAGGAGTCTGGAATGCTGCAATTGGTGGGGTCACAAAGAGTTGGATATGATTTAGAGACAGAACAACAGATTTATAGTAAAAATTAATATACAAACTTCCCACACTTTAGAAGTGAAGTTATAACTTTAGGATGAAGAAACAAAATATTGTCTTGCTTTATTTTGAGGGACATATTTTTCAAGTATTTTTGACCACAGAAAAGGGAGCAAGCACCTTACACACTCATAGAAGAATGTGATGAGTAAATGTTTTAGAAGTAAGGGGATATTTGAAATGATTTTTCAGTGATGAAATTCAGCAGGCTGACAGAGGGTTGAGAAGATTTCCATACCTCAGGGTTAACATGTGAAATGTCAAAGAAGTGAATAATCAAATTTTTAAGTTGTGATTCGTTCATTGAAACCAAACAGTATATGGTGCATGATAGTAGAAGATAACATTGAAATAGTATATATTATAAATAAAATATCATGTACAGTAATACTATTTCAAGACACTTGATATTAACTTCTGTGTAGCAGAGAGCAGAGTCTCAGCAAGATATTTCACAAAAAAAATTTCATTATAGACATAACCTTTAGCAACATGTTGCAGCCAGACCTGGTTATTAAGCCAGAGGTATAACGTAGATCAGTCAAGAAATGAAATGATTGGAATTATTTATATAGTACTACATATTCAAAGGGAAGGAAAACATTCAGGTTAACTTTTTGAAATGGATTTATAGCTGGTGGGAAGAAGATCAAATAGTCAAAATAATTTGATACCACCCAAAGTTTGTGAAATATGAATGTTGACAAAATTTGAAATATGTTTAAAAATCACATAATTTCCATGAAGAGAGCAAAATAAACTCTTCTATAATTAATATGAATAATCTTTATTTCCCACAATATTTTATCACACATAACCTATTAAGATATTGAGAGTATTCTCAATATTTTTTCTTACTTTTCTTAAACTTGTCCCTTTTCTTTCTGAACTTAACAACTGCTGCTGTTGTGAGATAAATATTATATATATTTCATATTTCTCTCAATTCTATTCCATGAAAACTAATCTAAACTTGCTTCCAATAATACACCAGAACGAACGATACTGCAGAATGCCAACAACTCAGATTGAAGGTCTGAGAATGAAGCTCACAAAGTTAAAAGTGGGGAACTATATGTGTGTGTGCTTATATGACTGAGTATGTTTTCCACATTTAAAATAAAGTCACTGAATGTGACTCACATTGCTCAAAATGGCAAACTAGAGGTTCTGTTTTAAAATTATATTTTGTTAAATTTTTTGAATTGAAAAATATATTAATTACATTTAAAGAGACATCTTCATTTGCCTGTCATGAATTTCTTAAAGCATAATGAAAACATCCTATGACAATATATTTAGTTCTCTTTCTTCTATTCAATCAACAAACATATTTATTTATAACATATTGTGCTATGTATGCGGAGAAGGCAATGGCACCCCACTCCAGTACTTTTGCCAGGAAAATCCCATGGATGGAGGAGCCTCGTAGGCTGCAGTCCATGAGGTTGCTGAGAGTCGGACACTACTGAGCGACTTAACTTTCACTTTTCACTTTCATGCATTGGAGAAGGAAATGGCAACCCACTCCAGTGTTCTTGCTTGGAGAATCCCAGGGATGGGGGAGCCTGGTGGCTGCCGTCTGTCACAGAGTCGGACACGACTGAAGTGACTTAGCAGCAGTAGCAGCAGCAGTGCTATGTATGGGGCTTCCCCAGTGCCTCAGCAGTAAAGAATGTGCCTGCAGTGCACGAGATACAGGAGAAGCAGTTTGATCCCTGGGTCAGGAAAATCCCCTGGAGGAGGATATGGCAACCCACTCCAGTATTCTTGCCTGGAAAATTCCATGGACAGAGGAGCCTACAGTCCATGGGTTTGCAAAGAGTCGGACATGACTGAAGTGACTTAACACACATGCATGGTATGTATGCAATTTGGAGTAAAGAATGTGAAAAGTACTCTGTAACAACCTAGAGGGGTGGGGATGGGTGGGAGGTTGGAGGGAGGTTCAACAGGGAGAGAACATATGTATGCCTATGGCTGACTCATGTTGATGTATGGAAGAAACCAACACAATATTGTAAAACTATTGTTCTTCAATTAAAATAAATAAATTAAAAATGAAACTAGTCCAAGGCCTTCTTTAATCAGGTTTACAATGACTATGTGAATATTTAGAGGGTGTGAGAGCTAATTTCATGTCTCAATTTGACTAGCCTATGGTGCTCAACTCTGGTCAAAAGTTTGTTTAGATATCGCTATGAAAGTATTTTTTGTATGTGAATAGCATTCAAATTGGTAAAATTTGGGTAAAGATTTTCCTTGATAATGTTAGTAGGCCTCATCCAATCCACTGAAGACATTAACAGAAAAGACTGAGGGACCCATAAATGGAAGGATTACCTTTGGACTCAAGACTGCAATATTGACTCCTGGCAAAATTTCCAGGCTAGCACTGCTAGCACTCCTGGCTAGCACTGCAGATTTCACAGTTCCTGTGCCCCAAATCATGTGATTCAATTCCTAAAGATAAATTTCTCTCTAAATATATGTATGTGTGTGTGTGTGTGTATCCTATTGGTTTTGGCTTTCTGGAAACCCTAATTAAATAGACAGTAATAGCATATTAAGAAATATACTGGCCAAAAGGGAAAATCTGCAGGCTAGTTCCAGAGACTGATTTTTTTGTCACAAAGATGATGGGCACACTATACACTTGAAAACCCATTTGCTTTGATGTCACATAGGAAACACAGGGCTCTTTGTAAGCATAATGTCAAAACTGTAAACATTTTGACTTGGATGTTAAAGACATATGATTCAATAAAAGAGTAAAAGAACTATGGGAGAATTATTCAAGGAAAGCAAAATTATTCAGGGAAAGAAAAAGAAATTCTCCTGTAGTAAAAGAAACCCTTTGTGACCCCATGGACTATACAGTCAATGGAATTCTCCAGGCCAAATTATTGGAGTGGGTAGCCCTTCCCTTCTCCAGGAGATCTTCCAAACCCAGGTCTCCCACATTGTAGGTGGATTCCTTACCAGCTGAGCCACCAGGGAAGCCCAAGACCACTGGAGTGGGTAGCCCTTTCCTTCTCCAGTGGCTCTTTTCTACCCAGGAATCGAACCAGAGTCTTCTGCATTGCAGGCGGATTCTTAACCAACTGAACAACTAGGGAAGATGATCGTAAAAGAAGTACAGGATAATTATTCAGGGAAAGCAAAAGTTCATTTATACTTCAGATGCTGCTGCTGCTGCTAAGTCGCTTCAGTCGTGTCTGACTCTGCCACCCCAGAGACGGCAGCCCACCAGGCTTCCCCATCCCTGGGATTCTCCAAGCAAGAACACTGGAGTGGGTTGCCATTTCCTTCTCCAATGCAGGAAAGTGAAAAGTGAAAGTGAAGTCGCTCAGTAGTGTCCTACTCTCAGCTACTTCATGGACTGCAGCCCACCAGGCTCCTCCGTCCATGGGATTTTCCTGGCAAGAGTACTGGAGTGGGTTGCCATTGCCTTCTCCTATACTTCAGATAGAGTGGAGAAAAATCATATTATTTAGAGTAAAAGTTGTGGCTTGGGTATGATTTCTCTCAAGCACTGCTTGTGGAATCTTCAAGAAAAACACCTGTGTTTTTTTGTAAGCGCTGAAGTAAAGTTAAAGTCACTTACTTAGTTGTGTCCAACTTTTTGCAACCCCATGGGCTATAGAGTCCATGGAATTCTCCAGGCCAGAATACTGGAGTAGGTAGCCTTTCCCTTCTCCAGGGGATCTTCCCAACCCACAGACTGAAACCAGGTCATCTGCATTGCAGGTGGATCCTTTACTGGCTGAGCCACAAGGGAAGCCCAAGAATACTGGAGTGGGTAGCCAATCCCTTGTCCAGCAGACCTTTCCAATCCGGGAATTGAACCAGGGTCTCCTGCATTGCAGTTGGATTCTTTACCAACTGAGCTATCAGGGGATCTTTGGTAAGCTCTGTCAACCTTAACGGAGAAGGCAATGGCACCCCACTCCAGTACTCTTGCCTGGAAAATCCCATGGATGGAGGAGCCTGGAAGGCTGCAGTCCATGGGGTTGCTGAGGGTCGGACATGACTGAGCGGCTTCACTTTCACTTTTCACTTTCATGCATTGGAGAAGGAAATGGCAACCCACTCCAGTGTTCTTGCCTGGAGAATCCCAGGGATGGGGGAGCCTTGTGGGCTGCTGTCTATGGGGTTACACAGAGTTGGACAAGACTGAAGTGACTTAGCAGCAGCAGTCAACCTTAATATCTTGTTTATAGATCAGTAAACAAGATAGAGCAGGGGAGGAAAAAAGGCAAGTCATATATGTGAGTAAAACTAGGTCCTCTTAATTGTGTGTTCTAACAAAGAAAGAAAGCAAAGTGAAGTCGCTCAGTCCTGTCCAACTCTTTGCGACCTCATCGACTGTAGCCTATTGGGCTCCTCGGTCCATGGGATTTTCCAGGCAAGAATATTGGAGTGGGTTGCCATTTCCTTCTCTAGGAAATTTCCTGACCCAGGGATTGAACCCAGGTCTCCTGCCTTGTAGGCAGACGCTTTACCGTCTGAGCCACCTGGGAAGTCAAAGCCAACATAAAAAAAGAAAATAAAGGAAAAACAAAACTATTCAAACTCCTCCAAGTGCAATCATCCACATTGCACATTTACTTCTTAATTTTAGTTGTACACCTTTTCAAAAATTTACTTTCTGTATCAGGAGAATGATAAAGAGTATAATCTGCTACTTTATTACATTAACTGGAACCACATATTCTTAGAGGACTAAGTATAATCCTCCTAAAGTATTTTTGACATCATGATAGTCATTTCATAACCATCAAAACACGCTTTTTTTTTTTTTTACTGGACATTTGGCCATTAAAAATGTCTTCCTAGTCTATAGAGACAACAGGTCAAATTAATTTTAGAGTTGAATTTGCATTAAACCTTTAGAATTGCAGTTATGTTAATAACAAGGGTAAATGGTGCCAACTTAGGTGGGTTTAATTTCTGAAAGTTAGTGAAGAACAGCAAGGTGAATGTTACATTAATTCAAGCTCTTTCCTCAAAACATCTGCTAATTAAAGTAATGCCAGGATAAAGTCCTAGTAAAAAAATATGTTTGGAGATGCCAAATTTCCTGGGAATTGAACATAATTCTCCAGAGTAGGTGACAATAGGAAAATGAACCCAGATATCTGTTTGTTATGTGCCACTGAGATGTATGCAAAGTATTTTAAAAACCTAACTTCAAATTATGAAAGCATTAAAGCTTATCTGTGTTCCATGAGCATTTTAAAAGGAAATGCAAGGCTCTTAATAGAAAGATAAGATCATATCTCCATGATTTTAATATACCATAAAATACTCCATATCTCTATGCTTTTTCTATATTTTAATATACCATAAAATACTCCATATCTCTATGAAGAAAGAAAAAATTTCTTTCTTCAATAAATTTATTTTTGCCATAGGTAAGATGTCAGCCTCTTCTTTGTGTCCTTACTGAGAACTAGGCCCACGAAGAAGAGTTCTCTTCAACACTGAGTATCTACTAACCATAGAACTATACTTATAAACAGAGATTTGGAAGCAAGAAGAAAGAAATGAAAGTATAAATTCAGTGGCAAGTTATGAAAATATTAAGGGAATGTACTTAAAAATAATTCAAAAATGATAGTGAAAAATATATTAAACTAAAAAGAAAACAGATGGATTCCATGATAGCTGAAAATTCAACATATTTAGCCAATTTAAATAAATATATATAGCATGGGTATACCTGTGGCAGATTCATTTCGATGTTTGGCAAAACTAATACAATATTGTAAAGTTTAAAAATAAAATAAAATTTTAAAAAATAAAAAAATAAAAGTGGGAAAAAATAAATAAAAAAAAAATAAATATATATATATATATATATATATTTCTGACTATACTTTCACTTGTATATTTGTACATGGATTATGTCAGACTTTATTTTTCTGGGCTCCAAAATCACTACAGATGGTGACTGCAACCATGAAATTAAAAGACGCTTACTCCTTGGAAGGAAAGTTATGACTAACCTAGATAGCATATTCAAAAGCAGAGACATTACTTTGCCAACAAAGTTTCGTCTAGTCAAGGCTATGGTTTTTCCTGTGGTCATGTATGGATGTGAGAGTTGGACTGTGAAGAAGGCTGAGTGCCGAAGAATTGATGCTTTTGAACTGTGGTGTTGGAGAAGACTCTTGAGAGTCCTTTGGACTGCAAGGAGATCCAACCAGTCCATTCTGAAGGAGATCAGCCCTGGGATTTCTTTGGAAGAAATGATGCTGAAGCTAAACTCCAATACTTTGGCCACCTCATGCGAAGAGTTTACTCATTGGAAAAGACTCTGATACTGGGAGGGATTGGGGGCAGGAGGAGAAGGGGACGACAGAGGATGAGATGGCTGGATGGCATCACTGACTCGATGGACGTGAGTCTCAGTGAACTCCAGGAGTTAGTGATGGACAGGGAGGCCTGGCGTGCTGCGATTCATGGAGTCGCAAAGAGTCGGACATGACTGAGAGACTGATCTGATCTGATTTATCAAAATGACCATATGTAGATCATAAAATAAGTTTAAATGAATTTTAGAAGATTGAAATCATAATTAGAATGTTCTATGATAGTGGAATCAAAGTAGAAAACAATATCATAATTATCACACAAATTTCAAAATGCTAGCAAACTGAAATATGTGATTTACACAATTTGTTAGAGAGAAAAATAAAATTAAAATTGATATTAATCTTCATAGTTTACTGTTAAAGCTGCTCTTACAGGAAAATTGTAACTTTTGGTGAATATATTAAAAAACAGACATGTGATTATTTAACAATGTGGTAATACATTAATAAAAAATATAAACACCTATATAAATAACATGAAAAAGAAGACATTTAAATATGGGCATAATAGTGGAACAAATACTTCAAAAAGAATATATAATACATCATAAATTTATGGTAATATATCTAGCATTATTAGCCATCAGGAAAAACAAATAACCATAATGTGCTTTTTCCGTGAATACACCAAAATAACAAAAATTGCAATGATTGATAGTGTCAAGTCCCAAGAAGCATTTAGAGTGAATGGATTTTTAAAATATTTTTCTGATAGAAGTACAAATTGGTAGAATCACTTTGTAAAGCTGTTTGGCAGAGTATACTGAAACTCAGCCTATTTTCAACCATACACAACAATGGCACAATCTGTGATTTACTCAAAATATAAAATGCAAGTATAAGAAGCTGTATTCCTAACAGCCCAAAGCTGGAAACAACAGATGTCCATTAAAAGTAGAAGAAACTTGTTTGTAATCATATAGTTATACAATGGACAACCACACAGCCATTTACAAAAAATTATGTTCCATGAAACTCAGGTGTACATTGAACAACTGTACTTCTATGTGAATTTTTATACATGTGTGTTTGTGTGTGTGTGTGTGTGTGTGTGTGTGTGCATACAGAGACAGAGAAGAGAAAGAAGGGAAGAGAAGGAAGAAGATATATTGAATAATTTCATAGACATGAAGTTTAAAAAAAAAAGACGTTTTTGAAGAAATAAGGATAAGAGTTACATTAGGTGGGAGATTATTGAATGAGGGTAAAAGAGGGATTCATCAGGATAATGAAAAGTTTAAGTTGCTCTAGCTGTACATATATGATATAGATGTGAATGCATTTGTTGTTGCTGTTTAATTACTAAGTTGTGTCCAACTATTTTGCGACCACATGAACTGTTACACACCAGTCTCCTCTGTTTGTGGGACTCTGAGACAAGGAAACTGGAGTGTGTTGCCATTTCCTTCTGCATGGGATCTTTCTGACCCAAGGATTAAATCTATCTCTCCTGCATTGGCAGGCAAGTTCTCTACCTTTGGGCCACCAGGGAAGTCCTTGTTAATGTAATGATTATATGTATTATAAGTATGTATTATATGTTTATAAATTCTTCAAGTTTTCCTTTAGCTTTTTGTAGTTTACTGCTTTCATATCAAATCTTAACTTTCAAAAAATTAAATATAAAATACTTTAGAGAACATTATTTTGATGTCAGGAACTCTGTGATTTCCCCTAGACATCTCCATCATGAAAATGCATACATATAATCAAAGCAATTTTAAAAAAAAATATGAATAAAAAATAACATAAAACTACTGCCAACTTTTCAGATACATTTCAACTTCATTGCTTAATTTTAAATGCAATTATGTTTATGTATATAAGCTGAATTTTTAAGATAGTACTAGCTTCTTAATAAGAGAAGTAGGAACTTCTCTGCAAGTCCAGAAGTTAAGAGTCCACACTTTCAGTGCAGGGGGCATGGGTTTGATCTACGGTCCGTGATCTCAAGATTCCACATGCAACCCTTTTGCAGCCAAAAATGAATAGATAAATAAGTAAAGAAAGAAAGAGAAAAAAGAGAAGTTACTGTTGTTCAATTATCAGTTCAGTTAAATTCAGCCACTTAGTCATGTCTCACTCTGTGACCCCATGGACTACAGCATGCCCAGGCTTCCCTGTCCATCACCAACTCCCAGAGCTTGCTCAAACTCATGTCCATCGAGTTGGTGATTCCACCCAATGATCTCATCCTCTGTCATCCTCCTCTCCTTCTGCCTTCAATCTTTCCAGCATCAGGATATTTTCCAGTGAGTCAGTCTTTGGAATCAGGTGGCCAAAGTATTGGAGCTTCAGCATCAGTCTTTCCAGTGAATATTCAGGGCTGATTTCCTTTAGGATGGATTGGTTGGATCTCCTTGCAGTCCAAGGGACTCTCATGAGTCTTCTCCAACAACATAGTTGAAAATCATCAATTCTTTGACACTCAGTTCAGTTCAGTTCAGTTCAGTCACTCAGTCATGTCTGACTCTTTGTGACCCCATGAATTGCAGCATGCCAGGCCTCCCTGTCCATCACTAACTCCCAGAGTTCACCCAAACTCATGTCCACCGAGTTGGTGATGCCATCCAGCCATCTCATCCTCTGTCGTCCCCTTCTCCTCCTGTCCCTAATCCCTCCCAGCATCAGAGTTTCTTCCAGTGAGTCAACTCTTCACATGAGGTGGCTAAAGTATTGGAGTTTCAGCTTTAGTATCAGTCCTTCCAAAGAACACCCAGGACAGATGTCCTTTAGAATGGACTGGTTGGATCTCTTTGCAGTCCAAGGGACTTTCAAGAGTCTTCTCCAACACCACAGTTCAAAAGCATCAGTTCTTCAGTGCTCAGCTCTCTTCACAGTCCAACTCTCGCATTTATACATGACCACTGGAAAAACCATAGCCTTGACTAGATGGACCTTTGTTGGCAAAGTAATGTCTCTGCTTTTGAATATGCTATCTAGGTTGGTCATAACTTTCCTTCCAAGGAGTAAGCATCTTTTAATCTTTTAATTTCATGGCTGCAATCATCATCTGCAGTGATTTTGGAGCCCCCCAAAATAAAGTCTGACACTGTTTCCACTGTTTCCCTATCTATTTGCTATGAAGTGATGGGACCAGATGCCAAGATCTTAGTTTTCTGAATGTTGAATTTTAAAGCAACTTTTTCATTCTCCTCTTTCACTTTCATAAGAGGATCTTCAGTTCCTCTTCACTTTCTGCCGTAAAGGTGGTGTCATCTGCATATCTGAGGTTATTGATATTTCTCCCTGCATTCTTAGTTTCAGATTGTGCTTTATCCAGCCTAGCATTCTACATGATGCACTCTGCATATAAGTTCAATAAGCAGTGTGATAATTTACAGCCTTGATGTACTCCTTTCCCAATTTGGGACCAGTCAGTTGTTCCATGTCCTGTTCTAACTGTTGCTTCTTGACCTGCATACTGATTTTGCCGGAGGCAGGTAAGGTGGTGTGGTATTCCCATCTCTTGAAGAATTTTCCACGTTTGTTGTGATCCACAAAAGGCTTTGGCATAAGTAGATTTTTTTTTTTTCTGGAACTCTCTTGTGTTTTCTATGATGCAACGGATGTTGGCAATTTGATTTTTGGTTCCTCTGCCTTTTCTAAATCCAGTTTGAACATCTGGAAGTTCTTGCTTCATGTACTGTTGAAGCCTTACTTAGAGAATTTTGAGCATTACATTGCTAGCATGTAAGATTAGCACAGTCATATGGCAGTTTGAACATTCTTTGGCTTTGCCTTCATTTGGCATTGGAATGAAAACTGGCCTTTTCCAGTCCTGTGGACACTGCTGAGTTCCCCAAACTTGCTGGCATGCTGTGTATAGCACTTTCACAGCATCATCTTTTAGGATTTGAAATAACTCAGCTGTCCAATTATAGGTATTTTAATATATGAAAATATTAATATAAAGAAATACAAGTTATTTCTTAACCCATTACTTTTTCTTCAGTTGTATGCTTAGATTTCTAAAAAATGTATGGGTTAATTCTAAGTGCAATAACCAAAAAAGATATTTAAAGGCACTAGATAAGACAGTATAAAATTTCTTTTATTGGCTTTGAATGATTTGACACTTGAGTTAAGTTGTGCTATTACTATAGGTGACTATCAATAAGCTAAAAGTTATTGTGTATGTATTTTTTTTGTTTGTTTTCAAAATAAAGATAGAAGTGAAGAGAGGAGAAGGCTAAGCAAAACCCTCAAGGACCACCTGCCAACACTGGGTTTATAGCATCCAATTTATAGTACATGAGCAAATCTCTTCTTGAGTTGACAGTCCAATATTAATTAAATAATTACTGCAGGGATTCTCTGGTAGCCCAGTGCAAAGAATCTGTCTGCCAATGCATGGGACACAGGTACGACCCCTGGTCCAGGAAGATTACAGGGTAATCTGCAGGGTAACTAAGCCCGTGAGTCTAAACTACTGAGCCTGAGAGCCAAAACTGCTGAAACCTGAGTGCCTAGAGCCTGTGCTTAGCAAGAGAAGCTGCAGAAATGAGAATCTCACGAACCACAGCTAGAAAGTAGCCACTGTTCACTGCAACTAGAGAAAAGCCACATGCAGCAACAGACTCAGTGTAGCCAAAAGTAAATTTAAAAATTTTATTTACATAATATTTTATTTAATAATTTTTCTAGTATTATTTTATTATCATAACTATCTTGTTTTAGGTCACTTTTTTAGCATTTATCTCATGAAAGGCACCTTTTTGCCTATATAAGAAATTCACTTCTGTTGATTTCATACTTGAAAGATAACACTGCTGTGTAAAAAATGATTGGCAAGGTAAAAACACACATCTATGAACTTGTTGCAAATTTCTTCTAATTCCCAATATGGAGTGATAATCAAAAGTCTGACACCAGCTGGGGTGTTTTTTACTGTTTTGGGGGGTCAACTTGATCTGCTTTTTAAAAAATGCTTAAGTATCTTAAAGAATTTGTCTTTGTAATAATGGCTTTTAAAGCTATAGGGAAAATATATATACTTCTCAATGTTTTTCTTTGAATGTGAGTAATCCTTTTTAGTTGACATAATCAGGAGTCTTAGAAAAAATAATGATATTACTACTGATGATGATTTATGATGATGATTATTTTAGTATGGTTCATTTCCTTTTCACCATATTAAGCAAACTGTCATTATTTTTTCTCTGAATTTTCAGGGAGTTTTTTGGGATAACATCATCAGAAAATGACTGAAGTCTTTCTTTGTTAAAACAAATTTGCATTTATTAAGTGTCAGTTCTACTCTTAATCTATATTGAAAATAACATAATACTTTGATTTTGGTGTTTTCCATTTTCTTGGTATCTTCCCTACCTGCTTTTAATTTTATCTAGCTGACTTTTCCTCTCATCTTGTGTTTAACTTGCCATTTTCTATGGAAGTCATGCTATCATATAGCTTATCATTTACATTCAAAAAGTTTTAAATTTTTCATTTCTGAAGTGTTTTTTGTTGTTATTTACTTCTACTGGAAGTGTGGTAATGCGCCTTTTTTTTCAATCTATGTTGATTTTTTAAAATGTTTTACATTGTTAGTTCTTTTATGTGTTTTCTCATCTTTCAGTAAAATAAAACTTCTGCCTTAATTTCATCTAATAAACAGAGTTTGAATATTGCCCTTGGCACAATTTCCTGATTAGTAAATAAAGATCCAATCTGTTATTAGATCAAGAGGGATGATAAGTAGATATTTAATGACTTAATGCCAGTTCCAAGTTCAAATAGCAGCCTTTCATCTAATGTAATTCTGTAGGTCTGAAATACAGATATGTCCTACTGCTTAACTCTGAATACATCTGTAAATCAAAAATTAATGTCACCACAATTCTTTGCCAAAATTCTCATTATTTTTTTTCTTGTTTGTAGCAGTTGCAAAAATTATACCGTCTAGATTGTTATACATCTGTGGTCCTTAATGGACACTTGCACATATTTTCCTAAAAGTTTCCATATATTGTTCTAACTGACTTAGGTACGAATATGTGAAGAGATGAGGAAGGTGGTTTTCTGATGGCAAAAGGCCATTTGTTCCAGGAATAGATTTCAAGGCAATGGGCTTCTGTGAAGAATTTATGTTTATTATTCAAGTGGTAGACAGAGAAGAAAGTGGGATTAACTACTTTCCGGTTTCTGACAGACATTTCGCTCAGTGTTTAATGCAGGTAGACTGTCTTCTGTGCCCTACTGAACTTTAATGATAGGTTTGGAACTAATCTTAGTTTAAGTCGGTGATGTGAGTTTTCATCTATTATATTGCTTCTATATAAAATATGATGAAAAGTTAAGAAAGAATATGCTGAGGGCTCCTGGTCAGAACCAGATGACATTTTAAAATTAGAGGTCAAATTTTCATTTATTACTCTATTCCTTGGTCATTTAATTTTCTTTCAAATAATTATCTTGTCTCTTTTTATAGACCTCTGTTGTCATTCTTAAATAACTCAAGATGGAAAATGTTTAATGTATAAAAGTTTGGAGCAATACAATTTAATCCTGAAACAATCTCCTTAACAGGCATCTTAATAAAACAAATTTTTACTTATATATTAATTAAAAATCTAGATAATAATGGAGAAACACCCCATATTCAAAAAATGTTTTATGCTTATAAGCAGATCTGTTTAACTGAATTCATTAAAAACAGCATCCTTAAGAGCCTGGTTTTATGCACTTAGCAATTTACTGTGCATATAGTAACCTAGATGATCAATGTAAAAATGTATGCATATACATACTTATACAGTATATTTTACATATATACATATATATACATATATTCACTCTCCTCACCCTCACCCCCAACAACAGTATTATAATGACCTGAAATTATTAGGTCTTCAATAAATCACTTTTAGTTGATTGATTCTATACGTATAAGAGTTATTCAAAGATAATGATCTCAAGTTTCACACTGTGATTCTAACACAAATGTATATGTATATAGATATAGCTATTTAATTTTGGTTTTGCATGTATTTTAAATATAAAAAAGGCAAACTATGGAATAAACCATTCTCATTTAAAACTAGTCTTCCTCATTAATTTTTCATTGTGCAAATCTCTGTCTATAGAGGCGCCATCTTACAATAAAATGGAGACCTTCAGGTGTTTAACAAGATGCATTGCCAAGTTTTAATAGAATTCTGCTGATGATAGACTTTGGAGTTACTACTCCTCTGACTTTCCTAACTATAAATCCTTCAGACTTGGCCATCGTTCAAGTCAAAGCTTCTAGAATTATTCATGCTTGCTATGTTGCTTTAAAACTGAATCTTTTCTACAAATACTTTGCAGAGAAAGCAATAAGAAAATTGTTGAGAATAAAAATCTATGCAAAATCAAGGTGGTATTATTACCTATTTATTTTACTTGTCTGTTGCAAGAGAGGTACATTGTTGTAAGATTTTTGCTTAATAAGCTGTTACTAAAAATTAACAAAACACATAACCTTGGACTACATATTTTGTATTAGATAGGCCTAACAGGGCAAATTATCAAACTCTGTCTCTTTTTATATCGAGCACTGCATTAGAAGTTCTCAACTAAGGGAAATATTGCTCCCCAGGAATCATTTTGCAGGACCTGGGGACATTTCATTTGTCACACTGTGTGGAGACAGCTACTGTCATCTATAGGGTGATGGTTTGAAATGATGCTAAACATCCAGCTCCCAGAAAAAGAATTATACAATCACGATGTCTATGGTGCTGAATTAAACACCAAGACAATGGATTAGCCTAAATCTTGCTATTTTTTATAGCACAATTGTCTCAGTGGCTTAAGCTTTTACTAACAATCTAAGATTTTTTTCCATTCCCAGGACTGGAACATTCTCATTACTTGTTTCAAATCACTTTAAGCTGCTCAGTATAAAATGCAAGGAATCACATTCTCTACACTAAGGAAAGCAGGACCCTCTGGGCTGATGTGGATAAATATAGTTGTTAATAAATAAATAGTGTTTCAAGTTTTTTGAAATTTGAAACATCTGGACAGATGGCTTCTAGGTTAGACATTGTTAATGTACTTAAACTTTTACTGGTGTCCTATATGCTGGAATCATCTATTATATATTGCCATAGGTGTTGATGAGATTAAGTGTTTACTGTATACTAAGGAAGCTGAAGTGGAAAAGTCCTTAATATCACCATTCTCCAAGCAGAGAAGTGGTACATGCCTGACCACATATAGAAGACATAGCTCTGGAACTCCAGGTGTTCAGAAACAAAGATAATATCTCTGCTTATCTTAATCACAGAAAAGTGAAAGTAAAGTGAAATTGTCAGTCAATCAGTTGCAATTGACTCTTTGTGAAGCTGTGGACTGTAGCCCACCAGGCTCCTCTGTCAGTGAGATTCTTCAGGCAAGAATATTGGAGTGGGTTGCCATGCACCACTCCAGGAGATCTTCCCAACTCAGGGATAGAACCCAGATCTCCTGCAACACCTGCCTTGTAGGCAGATTCTTTATTGCTGAGCCACCAGGGAAGTCCTGTCGCTCATCAGTAGGTCTGTATTGTGAGCCATGGAAGAGTCATCTCTCATTCTTGGCAGGTAGGGGAAATGCTTTGCTGGGGGAAAAAAAAAAAAGATTTTAAATCTAGAATATAACTTTAACCTAAACGCTGCCTCTCAGGTTGTGATACTCAGTTGCGGCAATGAGAAAGGTCAGAAGGAAAAATAATACTTATTTGTCCAGAGATGTTTCATTTTTACAGTCTGATCATGCCAAAGAAATGTTCAGAGTTTATGAGGGGGGCATTTACAGTGCAATTATTCAAGGTACTCTTACCATTTTTCTGTAGGAAAAAATGTGTTTTAAACATGTTGGATATCTTAAAAGGAACATTTTACCTACTGACTACTGTCACTGAATCTTTTTCTGACTTGTAATTTATCTTGTTTCTTTCTATTGTTTACACTAATGGATAATAGATATTCTTTCCTTAGACTGTCATACAAATCATTTTCAAGTTAACCATAGTGATGCATTCATTTGCCAGAGAGATCTTGGGTTGAACAATTTTCTGGTCTGAGCAGATACATTTTAAATTATCAACAAGTCCCAGGTGGTGCCATTGTAACACTACATGTTTAAGAAATTAAAATATAAGCTGGAATACTTGTGACACATATAAAGATACAATTAAATATTACAGTGTCCATTCATTTTTAATTCTCCCCTTCTCAACTATAGTTGGTTTATCTGTATGTCTACTCATTATCTCATCTTATCTTGTCAAAATAAGTTGTTTTTCTTTATTTTAAAATTGTTTAGATAGATTTACTGTTAAGAATAGCTATAAGTAGTGTTCATTCCGGAGAAGGCAATGGCACCCCACTCCAGTACTCTTGCCTGGAAAATCCCATGGATGGAGGAGCCCGGTAGGCTGCAGTCCACGGGGTTGCTCAGAGTCGGACAGGACTGAGTGACTTCACTTTCCCTTTTCACCTTCATGCATTGGAGAGGGAAATGGCAACCCAGTCCAGTGTTCTTGCCTGGAGAATCCCAGGGACAGGGGAGCCTGGTGGGCTGCCGTCTAAAGGGTCGCACAGAATCGGACAAGACTGAAGCGACTTAGCAGCAGCAGCAGTGTTCATTCCCCTTCATTTAAACTATCAAAAATTAACAACTATAAAATTTTATAACATTCTAGGCAGTGCTTCTCCAATTCTCAATTTAAGGTAAGTGTATTTTGCTGTTTTCTAACATGATTGTTTGCATACTGTTCGCAGGGTTCTCAAGGCAAGAATACTGAAGTGGTTTGCCATTCCCTTCTCCAGTGGACCACATTTTGTCAGGCCCTGAATAGCAGGGACATGCCCTTCAGCCACTCCATGTAGCTGGATGACATGTCCAGTGCCCTGGTTGTCCCACTGCTAGTCCTCGTTGAGTGAGTAAACCTTCACTGTGCATGGGGTTCAGTCAATGTGAGGCCTGGGGTCAAAGCAAAGGCCCTGCTGGAATGGCTGGAAGGGTGTTAGGGGAAGGCTAGAGATGATGTTGGATGATGCCCAGGAAAGGAGGGCCCCCTGGCCTCACTGCTACTTCTGGCTGTCCTAAAGCCCATCTTATGGCCCAGGAGTTGCTGTCTCCCCTAGAGCCCATCTGCCATCCAGATGATTTCCTTAAAAATTAATTTTGGCAAATAGTAAGAAGCATGACCTAATGGGGACAAATGATATAGTCAAGCTTGATTGAATTTAAAATTATTTTGCAATGAGTTTTCAGTTAAGAGGAATCCAAAACAAACAACATAATTCCATCAGATAGGAAATTAAATTGATTAAACATATGGGTTTATTATCTTAGTTTTTAAATATTTCAAGTAGGAAGTCAATTGAGAAAGTTTCAGATGCCTGATTGCAAGTCATGTCAGAAGTGACATGGTGTCCTTGGAGGAGACATTTTAATATAAAAGTGAGGATTCTTAAATTTTATTCCTGTAACACATGAGTCTATCTTTTTAATGATCAAATGTTTTAAATGGACAAAAGTAATTTCGTGGGTGACTAATTCCACAGATGGAAAATCACACCTACCACCTGTTCGAGGTAGACTGCAACTGATACAGTTTCCCAAACACCTGGGTTTGTCCTTGCTCTTCTATTTATGTGCTTCATGACCTTGGAAAATATATCAATATGTTGCTGGGTATCAGCTTGTGGTTACAATATAAAGATAATGTGATAATAAAATACTCTCTACCTATTATGAATCCTGATTTGAAGTTAAACATATAAATCAAACTATGGCACAAAAATTTACATTAATAATTTGCAAATGTGAGCTGCAGTAGACATGAGTATTAGGAGTACATCACACTGAAGTCCTGTTAGCAATGGCTCTTTAAGAATTACACAAACTGAAGTAGCTTTCTCATCTTCAAAAGGGCATTATCCACATAGAAGTAGAAAATGAAAGTGAGCAGGCTTTGTCAAATGCTGGCTTCCCAAACAACCCAAGCAGCACATTTCTAAGTCAAAGCTGGGCTTATTGCTTGCTGCATTGAAGAAGAGTACTACCTTGACAGAGTTTTATTAATAGTATCAGTGAGAAATCTTTGAAATTTTGTGATCTGGTTTCAGGTAAGTGCTTCAGTGAAAGTATTTAATTGCTATTGATTAAGGAACATGATATGGTATTTCAGAACTGGTGGATATAAGTTTCAAAAGCTTTAGAGGGTAAGCAATTGCTTATTGTTGTCTACTGAAAAGTTGAACGGTTTTTTGTGTATTAAAGTGAGTTATTCAGGAAGTCCCTGAAACAAACAGTAATATTATTTAAACATTTATCTTCTTGAATACAAATTTTCTGGAAGAACAAAGTCATATTGATGAAGACAGTGACATTTTATTAGTGAAGAGAGCCAAAGAAAAAAGTGGTGTTAATGTAGACGGTAAGCTGAGTGAGTTGGGATGCCACAAGACTGTAGTACACTGGGCTCCTCTCTCAATGGAATTCTCTATACAAAAATACTGGATTGTATAGTATTTTTGTATTTATCCAGGAGACCTCCCCAACCCAGGGATCAAACTCAGGTCTCCTGCATTGCAGGCAAATTCTTTACCATCTGAGCCACTAGAAAAGCCCCATAGATGGTTTCAGTCCTCTTTAAATAATCAAAATGTTCAAATAAAAAATATGTTTACTTATATATACTCTATAACTAAAAGGAATATTATATATGTTCAAATCTTTCCTGAACCTAATATAAACCACCTGTATGAATTTCTGAAAATAATTTAGTTAAACAAAATGATTCCCTGGGAAAATGCTAGATTAGTATATTGAGGAGGGCATTTAACCCACTCCAGTATGCCTGCCTGGAAAATCCCCATGGACAGAGGAGCCTGGTGGGCTACAGTCCATGGGGCTTCAAAGAGTAGGACATGACTGAGTGACTAAGCACAGCACACAGCAATATAAAGAGAGAACTAGTAGAAATAGAGAGAGTCAATTTGACATTGACTTTGCATTCAGTTCAGTTCAGTTCATTTCAGTCGCCCTGTCATATCCGACTCTTTGCAACCCCATGAATCACAGCACGCCAGGCATCCCTGTCCATCACCAACTCCTGGAGTTCACTCAAACTCATGTCCATCGAGTCAGTGATGCCATCCAGCCATCTCATCCTCTGTCGTCCCCTTCTCTTCCTGCCCCCAGTCCCTCCCAGCATCAGTCTTTTACAGTGAGTCAACTCTTCACATGAGGAGTTTGGCCTCCAATAAGGCCAAAGTATTGGAGTGTCAGCTTTAGCATCAGTCCTTCCAATGAACACCCAGAACTGATTTTCTTTATTTTTTTAATATAAATGTATTTATTATAATTGGAGGCTAATTAGTTTACAATATTGTATTGGTTTTGCCATACATCAACATGAATGGACTGGTTGGATCTCCTTGCAGTCCAAGGGACTTTCAAGAGTCTTCTCCAACACCACAGTTCAAAAGCATTACTTCTTCAGTGCACAGCTTTCTTCACAGTCCAACTTTCACATCCATACATGACCAATGGAAAAATCATAGCCTTGACTAGACGGACCTTTGTTGGCAAAGTAATGTCTCTGCTTTTGAATATGCTATCTAGGTTGGTCATAACTTTCCTTCCAAGGAGTAAGCGTCTTTTAATTTCATGGCTGCAATCACCATCTGCAGTGATTTTGGAGCCCCAAAAATAAAGTCTGACAGTGTTTCTCCATCTATTTCCCTTTGTATTATATAGAACTAAATAAAAATGCCATACTCCTATCCCTCCGTGTCATCTGGGTTTTGGAGAATGATAGGAACAAATTCCAGGGAAATAACATTTTATTTACTTGTATTTTTTTTTTTTTATTTTTGTGGAAATATATCATCTCTTCTTTGGTAATAACAAATTATATTTATTTTAAATCAGCTGTATTTGAATAATACGATGGGATTTTTCTGTTCTTGGTACTAATATTAAACAAAAAATAGTTATAAAATGAGACAAAGATTTCTCATTACAGAGTCAAGCTATAGAGTCTTTTAAAAATAACCGTCTGCTTTTTTTTTTGCTGAAATAAAAATATCATGACAAAGATATGTTTCATATAGGAAAAAATAATATTATTATTTATTCTATGCAAATGATATTACAGGGACTGTGATTAAATTTCAAAATCATTCTATTAAATTGCATGCAAAAGATTAAGTCCAATATTTACAGTTCATGGAAGGGCAGAGAAGAAGCATTGAATAACCAGTGATTATTTTTTTTTTTGTTCTGGCAAATATCATTGAGTCTTATTACTACATTATCCTTCCCAGAAATTAATATACACTAAAAAGCTACAGAGTTATAATATTGCAAATACAGAGAATTTTCAAGGAAAAGGCAAAGTATTCATTTTGCATTGTTGTTTTATTGCATTGTTTATTGCATTGTTTGTATAGTATTTACATCTGATCTATAAAGTCCAATTAGGAACTACTTAAATAGAAACTATAATATCTTTTATCAAACAATTGAAACCTAATGAACTTGTTTGAATAAATGAAAAAACCTTGCCTGAAATTCTTTAAATAAAATAATAATAATATACTGATGTATACATGCAATGGCACCCCACTCCAGCACTCTTGCCTGGAAAATGCCATGAAAGGAGGAGCCTGGTAGGCTGCAGTCCAAGGGGTCGCTAAGGGTCAGACACAACTGGGCGACTTCACTTTCACTTTTCACTTTGATGCATTGGAGAAGAAAATGGCAACCCACTCCAGTGTTCTTGCCTGGAGAATCCCGGGGACGGGGGAGCCTGGTGGGCTGCCGTCTATGAGGTCGCACAGAGTTGGACACGACTGAAGTGACTTAGCAGCAGCAGCATACATGTATGTGTAAAACATTCTTTCAATCCAATCAGACTTCTGATTCTCCATTTTTATTTAGCTTCAAATTGTTTTGAAGTTATATGTTTAATGCTCAAATATTGATATGTTCGATTGCCAGATTTAAATCATCCAAAGCAAAACTTAATAAGACAATGATTATTTTAACCTTCCACACTCTAATTGGAATATACTAGAAAATCAATTAAAAGAAAATCAATTTTTAAAAAGTGAACATTTTTAAAAAACTTTCTAATCACTGGAATATGTCTTAATTTCTTGGTAGTGAATGTGTAGAAATAAAGTTAAATGACCATACACCATGAATTTTGACCCAAGCATAATACTGATTTGTAGTTAAAACATACCCTACATATGGTAATGAATATGCTATAATTTTTAATGATTCTTTTCACATTGTAAATGTGATCCCAAGTCATGCCTAAGAATCTGGACAGTGACTTAGATGGATTTATAGAGAAGACTGCCTACCCATTATAGCATAAACCTGGAGTTCATGCCATTCTGGTAACCAAAGTAAAATAGTTTGAAGAGCCTCCCATTTCCAATATTAAGGGCTGGCAAAAGCATTCGTTTCCTTACTTGGTATAGTAATCTGACTACTGAGGCTTTCACTTGTTATTTGTTAAGAATTTCAGCAAGTTGAATATTTTTCATTAGCACCAATTTCCTTATTTGCAAAAAGTCGATAATAACTGTGCACTTCAGGAGTTGTATAGAAAAAATACCAAGCTCATAATGACATTTAAGTAGTTGACATTAAATTGTTAATCTCTCAAACTGCACTTTCTCTACTGGCTTCTCTTTTTTTCCCCTAAAAACTACCATTTTATGTTCACTTAATGTAGAACATGATTTACCTTGGACTCCATGCCTCCTTCAAAGTTAATTTTATGTAAATTCTTTGGATTAAATATTTTTGCATCAGGAAGCATAAGTCAGTTGTACTGTTCTATTTTCTTACTGTATCATGCTCTCATGCTCAGTCTTTAAGTCATGTTCAACTCTTTGGGACTCCCCTGAACTGTAGTTCTCCAGACTTCTCTGTCTATGGAATTTCCCAGGGAAAAATACTGGAGTGGGTTGCCATTTCCTTCTCCAGGGGATCATCCTGACAGAGGGATTGAAGTCACGTCGCCTACTTGGTAGGTGGATTCTTTACCACAGAGCCACCAGGGAAGCCCTTCTTGATGCATATCAATGATAAATAATAGAAATATTAACAACAATAATAATGGAAAATAATAGTAGTCATTGACATTTATTGTTCTAGAGTATTGACACGATAATATTTTTTAGTCTTCATCAAAAGATTAATGCTTATTCATATTAGACAGACAAGGGAACTAAAATTTAAGGATGCTTTAAAATATTATTCCAGGCCACACTGCTGTTAGACGTGTAGGTTAATATTTGAATTGGGATTATCTCACCCCAAAATTCATGATTTTGATCATCACCCAAAGAGGTCAGTTCTGCTAACCTAATAGTTCAGTAACTGTTTCCATGCCCATCCCACTATCCTTCATTTCTGAGCATATCTACACAACTGGGCTGCCAAATTATCTTTCAGACTGAAAGATCAGATTATTTTTAACTTTTTAGCTTTTTCAAAATAACTTTACAGTTTGTATTCACTGTTACATCAAAAAAAAAAAAAAAGTCTTTAAGCTCTATCCTTGGAGTGCAGTCCTAATATCACTCACCTAGGGCAAGGAATAGCTAAGCCACATAAGGACTCAAAGTAGTAGGAAAAATATGTTCTTTCATGCCAGTGCTACTCTAAGGGTACTACTGATAAATATATCCCTATGGATGTGGTTAATTGTCTCTGCAGCAATGTAGTCACTGGAACAATACTAGATGTGTTGGGAAAGTGCTGTCAAAGGACATTTTTTTTTTCTTCCTCTTCTCTAATGTTGATATCTGTTCTCTCTTGGTTTATTAGTCAACTCTGATCACTACATTGGTGAAATCTCACAACAGTTATAAATGAAACATCTGGTTTTGGGCACATGGAATGAAGTGAAAGTCGCTCAGTCATGTCTGACTCTTTGCAATCCCGTGGACTTCTCCATGGGGTCCATGGAATTCTCTAGGTCAGAATACTGGAGTGGGTAGCCTTTCCCTTTTCCAGGGGATCTTCCCAACCCAAGAATTGAACCATGATCTCCTGCATTGCAGGCAGATTCTTTGCCAGCTGAGCCACCAGGGAAGCCCAAGAATACTGGAGTGGGTGGCCTATCCCTTCACCAGGGGATCTTACTGACCCAAGAATCAAACCATGATCTCCTACATTGCAGGAAGATTCTTTACTAACTGAGCTATCAGGGAAGCCCTTGGGCACATGAGTTCACCAATATTCATAGGATCATGTTTCTAATTTCAAAACAAGGTCTGATTTTACTTTGGGTACTTGCTGTGTTAAGTATGTCTGGCAGGGCCAGGCCTAGTGCCCACCCCAGGGATGAGGAGAAGGGAGGGTGAGAATTGTCATTTATTTGTAGTCACCTCTGGAGTTATTTCCCCAAGTCATCATCATGAAGTCACAGAGCATCATTAAGTTCTGAAAAATGCTCATTATATAGCTTTAAAACGCCCATTAAAAATGACATTACCTGACTTGCGGTATGCTTTATTTCACATATGAAATTCCTGCAATAATTTTATGGACCAATTATATTTCATTTTGGTTTTTGCATTAAAATGTAATTTATTAAATTATTCAACATAGATATTACAGACTTGTAACACCTTTGATTTTTCATTTATTTCTACTGTTATTTGGCGGGGGGGGGGGGGGGGTGGGCGGGGGTGGGGCAGGAAAGAGGAGAAGGTGGCAGAGAGAGATACAGGGAGAGATAAGGAGGAGAGGCATCTGGGGTTCCCCAGGCTCTGCAGGGTCCTGTCTGGAAATGTTCTGGCATCTCTATTCCTTCTCCACCATTAAGTAAGCAAATAAAAATTTTAAAAGAAAAGTAAACAAAGGAAGGAGAGAAGGAAGGAGGGGAGAAATAAGGATGTTGATAACATACTCTTGTATCTATGGTTGAAAGAATTTTTGAGGCAAGTACATATATACACAAATTAAATCATTAGTCAACTTAGCCTGCATCTCATATCCTTATCTTCTAAGCCTTTGGCTTTGTGATGTTCTATATAATGCAATTAGTTTTTAAAAATCCAAATTGTCCTGTTGTGCATCTTTTGAATAAATAGCATATGTAAAATTATTTTTATTTCAAAAAAGTAAAGCATTTGGCTGAACCAGTCCCAAGCAAAGTGCCGAAATAAATGGACATTTAAAGTAAATGAAACAAAAAAGTTCAATGGAAAAGCAAACAATGTAGTGATTTAAAACAAATTACATTATTGTTTCATAGTTTGAGTTAGCTGCTGCTGCCGCCGCTACTAAGTCACTTCAGTCGTGTCCGACTCTGTGCGACCTCATAGACGGTAGCCCACCAGGCTCCGCCATCCCTGGGATTCTCCAGGCAAGAACACTGGAGTGGGTTGCCATTTAAATGCCTCTTATTCAGGATAACTCAAAAGGCTGCGATCAAGGTGATGGTCAGAGTTATAGTCATTTTAAGGCTCAATGAGAAGCAGTATCCTTTCAGTATCACTCTTCTGACTGTTGGCAGTTCTTAGGTCTTCATTTGTGTTTGACCGGAAACATAGTTTACTATCATGTTACTCTTTTCATAGGATGGCTCACAATATGGCAGCCTGTCTTCCCCAGAGAAGAGACTGAAACAAAAGTCACAATCTTTTTATAAGCTATTCTTGGAAATGATATTTTATTACATTACCATATTTTATTTGTTAGAAGAGAGTCCATACTCATATTCACATACAGAGTTACATGAATACCATGGTACAGAGATCTTTGGGGGCCACTTTCAAGTCTGTCCACTGTACAACCCAAATATATATCAAAGATAGTAAATTAACTACATTATATTCAGACAATGGAAAATTATATAGCACTCAAAATGAATGAAGTACAGAGATCCACATAATATTCCTAAATATTAGTAAAACAACATCCACTGAAATAAACTCCAAAAATATATAAAGCATAATACTCATTAAAAATGTGAAGAATAATTTACATCAAAAGATCTTATACTTTTAAAGTAACATACATATATTCATATATATATAAATATACTCTCAAAATGTACATCGATTATTATTTTAAAAGAATATATATGAATATACTTCGTACACACACACACACACACACATATATATATATATATATAACTTTATAATAAGAATAACAAAGTATTCCAGAAAATGGTTAACTTAGGGTATGAGATAATAAAATGTGTTGATACAGTGAACATGTGGTAAGATACAGATTTTTATCAATGTTTTAGTTCTTCTGTCTATGGATTTGCAGATGCAAATACCTTATTAAATATTTAAGCCTATGGGTGTTGTTTGGAAGGAATGATGCTAAAGCTGAAACTCCAATACTTTGGCCACCTCATGCGAAGAGTTGACTCATTGGAAAAGACTCTGATGCTGGGAGCGATTGGGGACAGGAGGAGAAGGGGACAACAGAGGATGAGATGGATGGATGGCATCACCGACTCCATGGACGTGAGTTTGAGTGAACTCCGGGAGTTGGTGATGCACAGGGAGGCTGGTATGCTGCAATTCATGGGGTCGCAAAGAGTCGGACACAACTGAATGACTGAACTGAACTGAAAAAAGAGAGCATATAATATTGTATGAATATGTGTGTCAACTCTGCATGTCATAGTCCAGTTAAAAAACAAAAACAAAACAAAACAAAAACACCACTACCAAAAACTATGAAACAGTAACTAGATCTGATCTAATGTACAAGGTGGGAACAGAAATATAACCTTTAATTTTTGGTCCTCATCATTAAGAGACATATAGTGAATCCCTGGTCTCTGAACTGAAAAAGATGTTATAGTAAACACACCGGTCCAATACACACACGATCTGAGCAACCCGGGCCAATAGAAAAGAAAGGACTCAAGGGCACATTATCAAGTTGTGTTGGGAATTAATCTCACTGCATGTCTGAGTCTTAACTTTAAAGTTCAAGGCACCTACATTAAGCCAGCATGGGAAAAAGTTTGTTTATCAGACATAGTGATCAGAATAAATTATTGTATCAAGGACCAAAGTTAGATGGCATTATTGTCTTTCTAGACTGCCAGTCTATTAAAAACTGTGGACTCGCAAAAGAAATGGGAATTTTGGACATATGAATTTAGAACAAAATTACACCATGTTAAAATCTTGGTGAATGGAGTCATGATCCCTGCAAGTTCCTAAATTTGGTAGTAATAAATACTGAAATGTCACTCTCTGAGACAGATGACTATGTACTTAGGTGGATCCCTCCCACCTCTGTAATTATGGCCAATCATAACATTATAACCAACTTTAGATGAAGGATACATCTTAATTGTTAGGCATAAACCAAGTCACTATACAGATGAACATTTTTTTTTTTTTTCCTGGCAGACAAGTAGCCTTGTAGCTTATCAATCTTCTTTATAGTTGGATTAGTCATATGACACTGCTTTGACCAATTACATGTAGACAAAAATTGTACATGCTGCTTCCAGGTGTGGCCCATCAGACTTCCTTTATGACCTTCAGTTCTCTTCTCCCACAGACCAACTGGAAATGAACACTCTTGGTAACTGTTGGAGCATTACCATGATGTCTACAAGGTGTTTATATAGGATTCCTTAGTTTGTACTTCCCTCTTCTCATCCCTTACTACTTTATTTGAGCATGAAATAAACTACTATTGGGTCAAGCCTCTAAAATTCTACGGCTTATCTCCTTATTGCTCTTGCTATTTACTCACCAAGTCACGTTTGACTCTGCGCCCCCTCACCTGGTTCCTCTGTCTATGGGATTTCCCAGGTGAGAATATAGAAGTAGGTTGCTATTTAATTCTCCAGGGGATCTTCCTGACCCAGGGGTGGAATCACATCTCCTTCATTGGCAGGTGGATTCTTTACTGCCGAGCCATCAGGGAAGCTTATCTCTTACAGCATCCAATTTTACATTATGAATGCTATCATATTTTGACTAGTATTCAAACATGGTTGAAACCAAGAAGATTGAATTATTTAGCATCCCTGATTCCATGTTTGGTTTTGGCATCATTAACCTGGACCTGTAATGAATCGATAACTGTGTTTATTCTGAGAATGTCACCTTGTTTGAGACAGCTGCAGTATGGTCTTATTGTTAGCACGGGCCATGGTCTTTAGTGCTGTCTGATATCTTTGGACTCTTTACTAGAAGAATGTCTGAAAGATTAGTTCAGCAGTTAAAGACTATAAGAAACACTTATTGAAATTCCCTGGTGGTCCAGTAGTTAAGAATCCGACTTCCAATGCAAGGCATGCTGATTCAGTCCCTAGTTAGGGAACTATGATTACATATGTTGCAGGGCAACTAAATCTGTGCATAGCAACCACTGAGACTGCAGGTCTGGAGGATTCCTTGTGCTGCAACTAGAAAGAAGTCCTTGTGCTGCAATGAAAAATTTCATATGCTGCAACTAAACCTGATACACACCTAAATAAATAAAGAAATATTTTTTTAAAAGACAAAGAAATACACCCATTATGTGGAAGAGTGGTCTGGTTGGAGTTGTTTAAGAAACAAAATGCACACAAGAATTGGAAAAATACTATTGTTAGGGGAAGCACACTGATTGAAACTGCCCACCCTGGCTAGGCACCATGGTAACCATTTGCATGAGTTGTTTTACAACAGGAGGTCCTGGTAAGGAACACAGAACTAATAAGCCCCCACCAACTTGAAGAGTTTGGGAAAGGTCAAAAGAAGGCACCACATGTCCAACCACCTCCCAGAATCCTTCTTTCTGGCATCCATTTTGGCTGAACAAGGGGTGGGCCTCCAGGAAGGACTCAGAGTCAGAATGATCGCCAAACAACAACCTGGAAACTAATCCCATCACCATAAAACCCTAGACTGCAAGCCATGTGACAGAGCTGTTCTCCTGGGTCCCCTTACACTACTGCTTTCCTTTCCCAATAAAATCTCTTGCTTTGTCAGCACATGTGTCTCCTCAGACAATTAATTTCCAAATGTTAGACAAGAGCCCAGTTTCAGGACCTGGAAGGGGTCCCCCTTCCGCAACACTATGCTGGCCAAAACCAAGAATAATACACAGGGGAATTTAATCTTAAAATTTAATTTACTTGCATGTTGACTCTTTGAACTTTAATTTTCAAGAGAATTTGATATTCTAACTTTTAACTTCTTAATAAGAGAACAGTAATAGGTGAATTTACATTAAAATTGAACCTTCTGGGTGTTGCATTGAATGTTAGACAATACTGGTCTTTACTGGCAAATAGTCATTTTAAACTCTTTTGGAGAGAATGATTTGACATAATTAAGAATAAGGCATAGAGTAGGAAGTGAATTTTCACTCTTTAGACCAGGGTACACTATAACTGAGTTCAGTTTAATGGACTTTCTTGACTAGGTTTAGAACCTTGCTGGTGTGAAAGCTACTCTGAGCATCATCGATTCCAGGATGACACTCGGGAGCAGTAACTGGTCTAAGAGCAAAAGTCTTGCTTTCTGACAGCAAGACCATAGTGACAGGCCATTTATCAGGAGTAAAAGTAATAGTATGTCCTCCTTCCCTCTGACCTCTGTGTCTATTGACAAGTTGATTCTGAACTCTGTCAAGGGAGAGGAATTCAATTTTCTAGAACCTAAAAATCCTATATCTTGCTATGTTGCAGGTACTGTGCCCCAGGAAACATAAGCATGAATGATGATTTGGGACTGAAAGAGAATAACAGCAAGAAAATGTGTCAATTTAGACATGAAAAGACAAAGATTAATTTTAATTTCTATTCTACCATCACTAATAAGTGAATATGAGAAAATAACTTTGAAATCTCTTTTTTGTCTATATATATATTTTTAATTTTATTTTATTTAACTTTACAATATTGTATTGGTTTTGCCGTATACCAAAATGAATCTGCCACAGGTATACATGCTGTTTTTTTAAAAATCAACCTGCATTCAATTTATGTATTTCTTTCCTTTGACCATGATGGCTGAAAATTTCTCCCTGACTTGACTCAACTTTAGAAAGATTTCTTCTTGACCATAGGCCTCCAGTCTCCTTTTCCTCTGCCTGTCTTCCAAATGTGCTGGCAATCCAGAGTCAAGGATATAAACTTTTCCGAGATGAGCAATGTCTATTTCTCTACCTACAGGGTACAGCTATTAGGAGTTCCAACCAGAGCAGAAGTTGTTTTCCTGAGGTTTTAGTTGTTGACAGATACTGAATTTCAATTCTATTTCTTATCCCATTACAATTTCCCAGTATGAAATTTTTCCTTTCAGAGACTTCCCTTAGATCCAAAAACACAGCAGTACCGAGGTCCCAACAAAAAGTGTTAAGAGTCTTCTCCATAGAGAGCAATTCTGTCTTTGGAGGCCACAGGATTCTGACCTCCTGATTTCTGAGTCTTTGCAAATGCAGAGTTCTACATCTCTGTTGTGTTTATTCTACTGGCAAATGCTCCCAAGCAGAAGCAACTCCTGATCATGGAGGCTCTGAATATCTCCGTTCCTTACCTAGTATTACAGTTGCATTGTCTTTGATGATCAGAAAATATTTTCTGTTTAAAAATCAACTTGCACTCAATTTATGTATTTTCTCCCCAACTTGACTAAACTTTTGAAAGATTTCTTCTTGATCATAGGCCTCCAGTCTTTTAATCCTTTACTTCTTCTTTATATTTAAAAAGAAATGAATAGGAACTTGGCTGAGACCTCTGTGCTTGACTTGCTTGCTGGTAGGCTTTGAGTTTTGCAGAGTGAACAAGGAGAGAGTGAATTGATATGCTGAAGACTGGTACAGCTGAAGTACCAACATTTCAAGTGTTTTATAAAACATATTACTTTACATAATCGTATTAGTTTTAAAAATTAAATAAAATTAAAAAAAACATATTACTAATTATTGTTCTATAATTACTGTGAAAGCATAAGGAAACACCTTTTTTTAACACTTTATTGAATTTGTTATGATATTGCTTCTGTTTTGTGTTTTGGTTTTTTGACTACCAGGCATGTCAGATTTTAACTCCCCAAGGAGGGTTTGAGGCCATATCCTCTGCACTGAAAGACAAAGTCTTAACCACTGGACCAGCAGGGAAGTCTTAGAAAACATCTTTTACAGCAAAGAATATAAGTGAGTGGAATTAATTTCCTCAAGAAATAACATGGATTAATGGAAAAGTCTTTGAAAGAAATTAGAAAACCACTCCAGGCTCATGATTAAAGAAGATTTTAGAGTATAGAAAGTATGTTATATTGTTTGGTGCTTGATAAGAAAAAAATCCAATACTTTGGCCACCTGATGCAAAGAAATGACTCATGGAAAAGACCCTGATGTTGGGAAAGATTGAAGGCAGGAGGAGAAGTGGACAACAGAGGATGAGATGGTTGGATGGCATCACCGACTGGACAGGGAAGCCTGGCGTGCTACAGTCCACGTGGTTGCAAAAAGTCAGACATGACTGAGCCCCTGAACTGAACTGAACTGAAGGAAAAAATGTGACGTAAAACCTTTTTTTTTTTTTTTTTGGAATTTTAATGTTGATATAACATTTAGTGGTATTCTAGCTCAGTTTTCCTTTCTACAGAAATTTGGTTTTTATGTAGTAGCCTTTCTACCCAGAACAAAGTTGGAAACTTACCACCTTCTATGCTGAACAAATCTAATTGCTAAAATGTTTTTTTGTTTATGACAGAGTGATATATGTATGTATGTATGTGTATATATATATATATATATATATATAAAGAAAAACAACAAAAAAATACTTGTTTCAATATGTTTAGAAGAATAACATAAAATTGATGAAAATGTAACAAATTCTTGTTCAGGCAGAATGAAGTAGCTTCCATAATGTCATGTTCATGATAAAGGCTCAATAATATTTTTCAAATATTTTGTTATATGGTCATTAATAATCCAGTTTTATTTCTAAACTGAGGAAAGATGTCCAATCTTAGCAAATCTCAGTTAATATGATCATAAGCCTTAGACTTGGCCAACATTTTATTTTTCTTTCTTCCTTTCCTCCTCCTTCCTCCTTTCTCTCCTTCCCCCTTCCTTCCCCCTCCCACTCTCCTCTTCAGTTGCTTTCCTGTAGATACAAACCTTTATTTTGATGAATTTAGCCTGATTCAATAAATTGACTGAACACATTTTCATATTTTAAACCTAGAACTTATTAACATTATTGAGTTATGTCTAAAGCCATTTCTGATGGTTCATCTGTCTAACTCTTTTAAAGCTAATTATTATCAGTTTTATCAAGCATCACAGTGGGTCAAATAACCAGGTAAATTAAGACAATAGAGTTTAGAACACATATTAAGAAATCCATAGTATTTTTATAAGCTTTAAATTATGAATATTGATTCACTTATTAGTCATGATTTATTTTATTAAATAATTAAATAAATTGCCTAAAACTGAATATATGATAATTCTGTGTTACATTCAAACTTTTGAGTACAACTTTAAACATTTCAAATTGTGAAAATGATTCCGTATGTTTTTATTCTGAAGATATATGAATAAGAATACAGTACACATTTCAAGTATTTTCTTTTTTTTAATGTGGACCTTTTATTAAAGTATTTATTGAATTTGTTAAAATATTGTTTCTTTTTTATGTTTTGTGTTTCAGCCTTTTGGCATGTGGGATTTGACTTCCCCAACCAGGGATTGAACTTTAACCTCTGAACAGTCAGAAAAGTCCTAAGGTTATTAAAATATGTTATCAGGTTCTGCTTTTAATTTTTACACACCCTTATGTAAAGGGCTAACTTTGTTTACAGGTTCTTATTACAATCAAAGCTACATTCTTGCTGTGCTCAGTCACTAAGTCATGTCTGACACTTTTCAACCATGTGGACTGTAGCCTGCTAGGCTCCTCTATTCATGGGACTTTCTGGGCAAGAATATTAGAGTGCATTCTTCCTGACCTAGGAGGAACCGGTGTCTCCTGACAGGCAGGTGGATTCTTTACCACTGAGCCACATTTTTGCTAATTAACACTAAATGCTCCGACAGTAAAGAATCTGCCTGCAATCCAAGAGACCTGTGTTTGAACCCCAGATCAGGAAGATCCTCTAGAGAAGAGAATGACAATCCACTCCAGTATTCTTGCCTGGAAAATTCCATGGACAGAGGAGCTTGGTGGGCTACAGTCCATGGGATCATAGAGTCAGACATGACTGAGCAACTAATACTTCTCAATTTGACTGAACTTCTCAATCTGACTAGCAATTACACATAATTAAATAATATGTTTGTTATAAAAATATAGTCAGACGGATTTTGAATATACACCCTTATAGATGAATGACCTTCCTCCCCACCCCCCCCGACCCCACATTCTATGCAAGGAAAAACCCAGGCCTTTCCTATGCATGTTTTTTCCCTGTGCATCTCCTTTACTACTCACATAAAACTTTTCGGTTTTGGTCACCAAATGTGTGGAGATTTTTTCCCCACCAAGCAATTCTCTGCAACATCAGCTGGGTTTCCTAGAGTTTAGTTTAATTCTGACACTATTTACCCCAAGATCCCACAACTTTAGGGCTCAGTCGTACAATACTACTCAGCTGCTTTCACCAACAGATACACATTTCAGATGCTGATTTTAAGTCTAGGTTATTACTCGTGTTTCTTCCAATCATCTATATATTAAAAGTTCCAATGATCCCTCTCCTTGGGCTTGATTTGCTAGAATGACTCATAGAACTCAGAGAAACACAAAACATTTACTAATTTATTAAAGAAAATATACAGCCAGAATTTTTTTCAATAAACTTATGATAAACCCTCTGTATTTGTGGATTTCACATTCATGGCTTCAACCAACTACAGATGGAATTTTGATCCATGGTCACTTAAATGTGAGGAAATGAAACCCATGTACATAAAGAGCCTGCATGTATGCATGCTCAGTCACTTCAGTTGTGTCCAACTCTTTGTGACCCCATGAACTGTAGCCAATGAAGGTCCTCTGTCGATGGGATTTCCCAGGCAAGAATACTGGACTGGGTTGCCGTGCCCTCCTTCAGGGAATCTTCTCAACCCAGGGTTGACTCTCTTGTGTTTCCTGCATTTAAGGTGGATTCTTTACCCCTGGGGGCTTCCCAGGTGGTATTAGTGATAAAGAGCCCACCCTCCAGTGCCGGAGACATGAGAGACATGGGTTCAATCCCAGGGTCAAGAAAGTCACTTGGAAGAGAGCATGGCAATCCACTTCAGCATCCTTGCTTGATGAATCCCATGGTCAGAGGAGCCTGGAGAGCTACAGTCCATGGGATCATATAGAGTTGGACAGGACTGAAGCAACTTAGCATGTACAAACACACACTTTACAACTGAGCCACCAGGGAAGCTGGTATAGAGGGACCAGAGCACATAAATAAGAATTTATAAGGCGAATAATCATTTTTAGAGGATATATAAAGGTTACACACATCTGAAAAAACACCAATACAGTATACTAACGCATATATATGGAATTTAGAAAGATGCTAACAATAACCCTGAATGTGAGGCAGCAAAAGAGACACTGATGTATAGAACAGTCTTTTAGACTCTTTGGGAGAGGGAGAGGGTGGGATGATTTGGGAGAATGGCATTGAAACATGTATAATATCATATATGAAATGAGTTGCCAGTCCAGGTTCAATGCACGATACTGGATGCTTGGGGCTGGTGCACTGGGATGACCCAGAGGGATGGTACGAGGAGGGAGGAGGGAGGAAGGTTCAGGATGGGGAACACATGTATACCTGTGGTGGATTCATTTTGATATATGGCAAAACCAATACAATATTGTAAAGCTTAAATAAATAAATAAACAGGAAAAAAAAAGAAAATAATTGTGCTTATTGGTTTAAAGTTAGAACTTTTAAAAGACAAAAAGATATGGTTAACTATGGTTATTGATCTCTTCTCATTTGGAATATTCCTTAAAGCTGATCTCTGCCTCAGTTTAGTTCAGTTCAGTCTCTCAGCTGTGTATGACTCTTTGCGACCCCATGCACTGTGGCATATCAGGCTCCCCTGTCCATCACCAACTCCCAGAACTTGCTCAAACTCATGTCCCTCGAATTGGTGATGCCATCCAACCATCTCATTCTTTGTCATCCCCTATTCCTCCTGTCTTCAATCTTTCCCAGCATCAGAGTCTTTTCCAATAAATCAGTTCTTCGCATAAGGTAGCCAAAGTGTTGGAGCCTCAGCTTCACCATCAGTCCCTCCAATGAACATTTAGGACTGATTTCCTTTAGGATTGACTAGTTTGATTTCCTTGCAGTCAAAGGACTCTCAAGAGTCTTCTCCAACACCACAGTTCAAAAGCATCAAATCTTTGATGCTCAACTTTGTTTATGGTCCAACTCTCATATCCATCCATGACTACTGGAAAAACCACAGCTTTGACTAGATGGACCTTTGTTGGCAAAGCAATATTTCTGCTTTTTAATATGTTGTCTAGGTTGGTCATGGCTTTCTTTCCAAGGAGTAAGTGTCTTTTAATTTCATGGCTGCAGTCAACATCTGCAGTGATTTTGGAGCCCAAGAAAATAAAGTCTCTCACTGCTTCCATTGTTTCCCCATCTATTTGCCATGAAGTGATGGGACAGGATGGCATGATCTTAGTTTTTTAATGTTGAGTTTTAAGCCAACTTTTTCACTCTGCCTAGTTAAGCTAAATCTAGTTAAGTTAAAATGAGTAAGTCAAGTTAATATAGTTAAGTTAAATCTAGTTAAGTTAAAATGATCTTTGCCTAGTTAAGTTAAAATGAGTAACTCAAAGATATTACAATGATATTTATAGAAAAAAAGAAAAATCTTTCATGGCTCTTAGTGGGGATTTTAGAAAAGCTTTCAGCTTAGTCATAGATTTTGAAATGTATAAGGCCTATAGGAATCTCCACCTTTTGGGAGATAAAGGAAGACAAGGAAATTGTATTTATTATTTGTGTGTAACTCAAAGCTTAAAAATGATTCTTAAATAAACTTTTTTATTTAATCTTAAAAAAAAAAAAAAAACACTTTTTTTCCCCTTAAATAAACCTGAGGGTTTTTTTTGTTTGTTTGTTTGTTTGTTTTTTAATCCTTACAACTACTGACTTTATTAGATGCTGGAGGGGAAGGGGACATTTTCTTTTCTTCTGAAAATGCACGTTATCTTATTTTTTAAAACAAACATTTTAGCATCGATTTCAAACAACTTTAGATTAAGGAAAGAATACAATATACTTTACATTTTGTTATTTACTAACACATGTTAACCAAGGACCCCAGCCAAAGTTGAAATTTGTTTCAGAAATACTGCTGTAGTCTTATTTTTCCCCATTAGATCCTAGAATTTATTATGGTTTCCACAATATTTTTTTTTTTTTTTGGAATTGGAAAATTTTATAATAATGGAAATGATTTGCTTGGAGTAACATTCAAAAACAAAAAGATGAAATGTCTACTTTCAAGCAAGATAGGATGACAGTGATCATACTTATCTTCCTGTCTGAAATAAAAATAACAACAAGCACAAGATAAAAAGAGACAAAATACTTGAAACAATAGTTTTCAAGACACTCAGTGTCAGGCAACAAAGGATAGTAATTCCTGAGAAATAGAAGATGATAAGAAGGACCCTAAAACCACAACAACTTACTGTCTTGAGGGAGTTTTTGAGCCATTGTGCAAAGGGGATCTATGTGAAGATTGGTAGACTGCTTTGATCAAAGGAAACAGACATGAGAAATGGGGAGATTGAAGTGGTTACAGTTGGCAAGACAGCTCACTCGAGAGAATGGAGATATGAAAAAGATAAGCTGAAGATATTTTTTGAATATTCCATACAGTACTGAACAACACATGTATTTGAAGAAGCTACCTGAAACTTTTTGCTATTGCTTTCGAGCTGCTACAGCAAAATATCATACACTAGGTAGGTTATAAAAAATAGAAAAGTATTTCTTTTTTTTTTTCATTACTCTTTTATTATTCTTTTTTTTAATTTAATTTTATTTCATTTTTTAACTTTACAAAACCAATACAATATTGTAAAGTTAAAAAGTATTTCTTATAGTTCTCTCTGGAGTCTGAAAGTCTGGGTTCAAATTGCTAGCAGATTGCTGCTGAGTGAGGTACTGCCCCCTGTCTTAGAGAACATCTTTTCACTGTGCCTTTCCATAGCAGAAAAGAGGGAGCTCTCTATTATAAGTCATCTCTTTTATAAGGTCAGTTATCCCATTCATGAGAATTCTGGCCTCATAACCTAATCAACTTTCAAAGGCTGCATCTCCTAATATCATAACATTGGGCATTAAGATCTCAACACATGAATTTTGTGGGATACAGAAATTCAGACAATAGCATTATGTTCCTGGTATTCCAAAATTCACATCCTTCTAACATGCAAAAAACATTCATCCCCTGCCAGTAGCCCCAGAATTCTTAACTTGTTCCAGCAAAGTCCAAAAGTCCAAAATTTCATCTAGGAATCTAAATTAGGTACAGATGAGACTCATAGTGCAACCATTCTGAGGCAAATTTCTCTCCAGCTGTGAACCTGTGAAACCAAATAAGTTATGCTTTCCTAAAATACAATGGTGGTACAGGCAAAGAATATGCACACCCATTCCTAAAAGGAGAAATAGGAAAAAAAAGGAAGGACAGATCCCAAATCTTGAGCACGTGTAAAATCCAGCAGGGCAAACAACATTAACACTGCCACCTGCCATGGAAGCACGGAGTCCAAATCACTGAACCACCAAGGAAGTCCCAGAATAATCTTTCTTCACTAGATGCTTGGTCCTCCAAATCCATTGTAGAACTGTCCCAACTTTCAGACTTCCCAGTTCAGAAACTGGGCCCCAAAGTTTAGGGCTTCCCAGTTCAGAAACTGGGACCATGTTCCCAAAGTTTAGGGCTTCCTTACACTAACTTCCAGTGGCACAGTGGTAAAAAATCCACCTGCCAACACAGGAGATGCGAGACACATAGGATTGATCCCTGGGTCAGGAAGATTCTCTGGAGTAGGACATGGCAACCCACTTCAGTATTCTTGCCTGGAAAATTCCATGGACAGAAGAGCCTGATGGGATTCAGTCCATGATATTGCAAAGGTTGGACATGACGGAACAAGCTCAGAGTCTGGACCAACCTCACAGCTCTCTCTACTGGGCTTTGATAGAAAGAGGATTCTGCAGTGACCTCTTTCTGGCCAAATTTATTTAACTCTGGGTCTGTGAAGGGAGGGCAACCCAGGTGATCTTGGGAATGCCTTCCAGGTCATTCTTACCTTGTCTTTAGCAATAGACTCTCTGTTTAGACAACTAACTAATCTCTCAATTTTCATCATGAATAACTTTGAGCTTCTGTTGAGAAGACAACTCATACTAATTACCTTGTCTAATTTGGCCACATTGTTGAATATGTCTCTGAATATACTTTCTCAATGGTATGGGGAGGGAGGAGGGAGGAGGGTTCAGGATGGGGAGCACATGTATACCTGTGATGGATTCATTTTGATATTTGGCAAAACTAATACAATTATGTAAAGTTTAAAAATAAAATAAAATTTAAAAAATTTAAAAAAAATAATAGGGTAAAATTTTTCAAAAATTTAAAATTCTACTTAATTTTTGATCTATAATTCCCTCTTTTATCATTCATCTTTTCTCATATTTTACTATAAGCATCAAAGAGAAACCAAGTCACTCCTTTACTACATCCCTTATGTATTTCCTCAGTGAAACATCCAATTTCATTGCTCACAAGTTCTATCTTCCAAAGAACTCTAGAATACAAACATATTTTTACCATGTTTATTGCCACCCTATAATAAAATAGGAAGAGAATGAATTTGCTCTCCCTATGCTTGTACTGAGTCTTCTCTTGCCCTCAAACTTTATCACTCCTCTTTCTTGGATTTTGAAATCCTGATTGGGACTTAACCTCAGACCTCTCTGTCTAAGTCATTCAGATTAAGACTGAATTAAACCACTGGCTTCTCTAGTTCTCTAGCACATAGACAGCAAATTATGGGGCTTAGCAGCTTCCATACCTGTGTGAGTAAATTTCTATAGTTCTTCTTTTATCTCTATCTGTATGTCCTATTTGTTCTGCTTTCCCAGAGAACCCTGACAAATACAGTGTGGTTATGTATTTCATTTATAATATATATAGATTCATTTTAATTTCAACAGTTTCAGTTATCTTTTATGCATAGAGAAGAAAATCACTCTTTGTAGTGCATGGTTCCATTTATTTCAATAAATTCAAAGTTCGTCCAACATAGTACTGATTCAGAATGTACCATCATTCCAAGCATTCCCACAGGCTGCTCTTTTGTGTTCAGGTGGATCAGACAGTAAAGAATCCCCCCTGCAATGCAGGAGACTTGCGTTGATCCCTGGGTTGGGAAGATCCCCTGGAGAAGAGAATGGGTACCCACTCCAGTATTCTTGCCTAGAGAATTCCACGGAAAGTGGAACCTGGTGGGCTACAGTCCATGGGGTTGCAGATTCAGACAAAACTGAATCACTAATACTCTCACTTTCTTCCTGCATAAACAAACGTGGCAAATATCCACCTTTACCTGTCTCTACAGAGTTGCCCTTTTGTAAATATAATTTGAATAAAATCATGGCACATGGGGTCTTTGAACCTTAAATTTTCCACATAATTTATAATGTATTCTTGTTAAAATGAGTTTTCTCCAGGGTTTTTCTTTGTTGTCAGAATGTGTTGGCTATTCTCTTTCTTTTGTCTTTCAACACTAATTTAAAATTAAGTTATGAAAAGGCAGAGGAACCAGAGATCAAATTGCCAACATCTACTGGATCATCGAAAAAGCAAGAGAGTTCCAGAAAAACATCTATTTCCGCTTTATTGACTATGCCAAAACCTTGAACTGTGTGGATCACAGCAAACTGTGGGAAATTCTGAAAGAGATGGGAATACCAGACCACCTGACCTCCCTCTTGAGAAATATGTATGCAGGTCAGGAAGCAATGATTAGAAATGAACATAGAACAACAGACTGGTCCAAATAGGAACAGGAGCATGTCAAGGCTGTATATTGTCACCCTGCTCATTTAACTTCTATGCAGAGTACATCATGAGAAATGCCGGGCTGGAGGAAGCACAAGCTGGAATCAAGATTGGCAGAAAAAATATCAACAGCCTTAGATATGCAGATGACACCACCCTTATGGCAGAAAGTGAAGAAGAACTAAAGAGCCTCTTGATGAAAGTGAAAGAGGAGAGTGAAAAAGTTGGCTTTAAGTTCAACATTCAGAAAACTGAGATCACAGCATCTGGTCCCATCATTTCATGGCAAATAGATGGGGAAACAAACAGCAGCAGACTTTATTTTCTGCGGGCTCCAAAATCACTGCAGATGGTGATTGCAGCTATGAAATTAAAAGATGCTTACTCCTTGGAAGGAAAGTTATGACCAACCTAGACAGCATATTAAAAAGCAAAGATATTACTTGACCAACAAAAGTCCATCTAGTTAAGGCTATGGATTTTCCAGAAGTCATGTATGGATGTGAGAGTTAGACTATAAAGAAAGCTGGGCACCTAAGAATTGATGCTTTTGAACTGTGGTGTTGGAGAAAACTCTTGAGAGTCCCTTGGACTGCAAGGAGATCCAACCAGTCCGTCCTAAAGGAAATCAGTCCTGAATGTTCACTGGAAGGACTGATGTCAGGCTGAAACTCTGATACTTTGGCCACCTGATATGAAGAGCTGATTCATTTGAAAAAACCCTCATGCTCAGAAAGACTGAAGGTGGGAGGAGAAGGGGATGACAGAGGATGAGATGGTTGGATGGCATCCCCAACTCAATGGACATGGGTTTGGGTGGACTCCGGGAGTTGGTGATGGACAGGGAGGTCTGGCCTGCTGTGGTTCATGGGGTCACAAAGAGTTGGACACCACTGAGTGACTGAATTGAACTGAACTGAACTGACGTCCACTTCATTTAATTTGCTACTCTTTAATGTTAAAGTTTATATTGATAATTTGTCATTGTTTTCTAATATAAGCATATTATAAGTTTTCCTTAAAAAATGGCTTTATGTGTTTTCCATAATTTTTGATATGTTGAATTTTCATTTCTTCAGTTGTTAGTTGAAGTATTTTATAAATGTCCAATATATCAAGTGAATTGATAACACTTTTCAAACCACTCATGTCATTACTGTTTATCTGCCTTATTGCTATATTAATCACTGAGATAGAGATGAATTCTCCAACTCTAGTTGTATAGATGCCAGTTTCACCTTCCAGTTTTATCAATTTTTGCTTCTTGGACTTTGAAATTCTTCATGTTAATTACACACATATTTAGAATATTTATATATTTTCATAAATTTGTTCTACTTTTGATTACACAATATATTTCCTTATCCCTGATACTCTTCCCTGTTATGAAATGTAGCTTGTCTGATATGAATGTAGCTATGTCAGTTTCTTTTAGTCAGTCTTTGCACAGTACATGTTTCAAAGTTTTATTTTTGAACTATATTCATAATTAAAGCAGGTTTCTTGTAGAAAGCATATAATGGAATATAACTTCTTTTACCCAATTAGATTATCTGTGGTGTTAAATGGTAGGTTTGGGAACTCACATTTCATGTAATTAATGATATAGATGGATTGAATACTACCTTCTTGCTAGTTTTCTATTTGTTCAAAATGCCCTTTATCTTTTTTATTCTACTTATATAGTTTCATAGATTAATTGATCATTCTTACAATTTTTTATGTCTCCTTTTTTAATCAATTATTTATGATGTTGTTTAGTAGCTAAGTCATATATGACTCTTTGTGACCCCATGGGTTGCAGCTCTCCAGGCTCATCTGTCCTCCACTATCTCCTAGAATTTGCTCAGATTCATGACCTTTGAGTCCGTGATGCTATCTGTTTCATCCTCTTCTGTCTTGTTTTTTGTTGCCTTCACTCTTTCCCAGCATCAGTGTCTTTTCCAGTGAGTCAGCTCATCATATCAGGTGGCCAAATATGGGAGCTTCAGTTTCAGCATCAGTCTTTCCAGTGAATGTTCAAGGTTGATTTCCTTTAGGACTGACTGGTTTGATTTATGTAAAGTCCAAGGGACTCTCAACCGTCTTCTCCAGCACAACAATTCAAAAGAATAAATTCTCCTTCTCTTTTTAAATTTTTGCAGTTATCCTGGTGATTTCAATATATGATTTTAATAAATCAAAGTTTTTTATGTGAGGAGACACTGAAACTTATTTAAATCTTTTATTTTAGTTGATAAAATAAGAGACTTAGGGGCTTTACAGGTACCACAGTGATGAAGAATCTGCCTGCCAATGCAGGAGACACAGATTCAATCCTTGAGTCAGGAGTAGGAAATAAAGTAGGAAACAGCAACACACTCTAGTATTCTTGACTGTAAAATTCCATGGACAAAGGAACCTGGCAGACTACAGTCCATGGGGTCCCAAAGAGTTGGACACTACCAAGCAGGCACATGCATGCATGCACTCTTTCCTACGGTTGTTGGGCAGAAAAGTCTCAGGACCTAGATTCAAAGGAACTTCCTATGCTTGGCTGCAGGTTGTGCTAGAAACATTTGCTGGTGTTACTTGGCCAATTTGGTAGTCTCAAATTGGTAGACTCAAGAAGGGGAGTCTTAGGCCTGGAAGGATTGGAGGGTACTTCTTCTGGCCACTTCATGTTGGCAGGACTACAGTTTGTCCTTTTGTAGTTAATGCTGGGTTCACCTCTTTACCAGGTAATGATACAGGACTTCCCTTGTAGCTCAGTGGGTGAAATCCACGTGCAATGCAGGAGACCCAGGTTCGATTCCTGAATCCAATTCATGGGTCAGGAAGATCCCCTGGAGAAGGAAATGGCAACTCACTCCAGTATTACTGCCTGGAAAATCCCATGAACAGAGGAGCCTGGGGAGCTACAGTCCATGGGGTCTCAAGTGTCAGATTTGGCAACTAAACCACCACAACCAGGCTCACCTGTTGTCAGAACTCCCCTTGCATTTGGAAAAGAATGAGTCCTCCTGAGCTGCCCTCTGTTGACAGTCCTGTTGCTGAGTTGTTTCTCTACTCCTGATGATCCTAGTAAGTTTTACGTATTAGTAATGTTCAGAGTTCTCCTTTGGTTGTGTTGTAAAATATTCAGGATTTATAGTTATTGTCAGGAGTCACTTAGCCATTCTATTCCAATTCAAAAAACAAAACAAACAAACAAAAAAACACTCTCCAAGCTAAAAAATATATTTAGGTAAAGCTAAAGAAAATCATGGGAGATTTTGTTTTGCCTGCTATGTATATTTCTCTGCAACATTGAACTTGCTGGAACTTGTTGTCTGCTTTTAAGATACTATTTCCTATTCCCAGAACTGACAAAGCATACTGGAATACTTATATTTTAACTAGAAATAATGCAAGGACACAGAATGTAAGTCTCTGAACAACTGACAAAGTAACCAATATGTAACCTGAAGATAAATCTGTTCTGGATAACTATTTCTACTCTCTTACATATATATGATGATATCTCATGGCAAGATTTGTATTCATCTTTTTTAATCATCAGAATGCTTTTTAAAATTCTTGGCTCTTTGTAAATATGAACTACATTTACATCTGTCTCTGTTAGTAATGACCAATCTATTAGAAACTCTGGGCTACTTTATATGTTTTAATGTTTTTTAGTCTCTCATTGTTTTTAAAATTTTCTTGAAAACTGAAATATCAACCCTAATTTTAACCCATGGTTTAGTATCTACTTGAGGATAATACTATATCTGACAATGTCTTATACAGTACTTATAGTATATAATACCAGAGTAGTCATGTTATTATCTTATTTAAAGTCATAGACTTTTAAAATTCCAAGTGCTAAAAAACATGTTCTTCCAATGCAAAACATACTTTAAAAATAATTCCCATTTAGGATTATTATCCAATTTGCATTACATATGTAAAGAGGTGAGAAAGCAGGACTTTTATACCCTTAAACATTTAAAAGGTTCAAGACATAACTTCAAAGCATTTATACATCACTAATTTATGGTAAGCCACAATAAGAATAGAAAAATAGACTTCTATGTTATCCTGAACAGTGACTCATAAACACATCTCTTCCTTTTCTCACAGTAAATGGATTGTTTGGTTATATATATATATATGTGTGTGTGTGTGTGTGTGTGTGTGTGTGTGTGTGTGCATGTGTATATAGGCATATAGAATGGCTGAATGAATATTTAATTTTATTTACAAAAATAAATTCTGTCAGATCTCTCCACCATGACCTGGCCGTCTTGAGTTGCCCACGGGCATGGCTGATGAACTATGGACTGAGGTTCATGACATTGTACAGGAGACAGGGATCAAGACGATTCCCATAAAAAATAAATGCAAAAAAGCAAAATGGCTGTCTGGGGAGGCCTTACAAATAGCTGTGAAAAGAAGAGAAGCGAAAAGCAAAGGAGAAAAGGAAAAATATAAGCATCTGAATGCAGAGTTCCAAAGAATAGCAAGGAGAGAAAAGAAAGCCTTCCTCAGAGATCAGTGCAAAGAAACAGAGGAAAACAACAGAATGGGAAAGATGAGAGATCTCTTCAAGAAAATTAGACATACCAAGGGAATATTTCATGCAAAGATGGGCTCGATAAAAGACAGAAATGGTATGGACCTAACAGAAGCAGAAGATATTAAGAAGAGGTGGCAAGAATACACAGAAGAACTGTACAAAAAAGATTTTCACAACCCAGATAATCACGATGGTGTGATCACTCACCTAGAGCCAGACATCCTGGAATGTGAACTCAAGTGGGCCTTAGAAAGCATCATAACGAACAAAGCTAGTGGAGGTGATGGTATTCCAGTTGAGCTATTTCAAATCCTGAAAAATGATGCTGTGAAAGTGCTGCACTCAATATGGCAGTAAATTTGGAAAACTCAGCAGTGGCCACAGGACTGGAAAAGGTCAGTTTTCATTCCAATCCCAAAGAAAGGCATTGCCAAAGAATGCTCAAACTACTGCACAATTGCACTCATCTCACATGCTAGTAAAATAATGCTCAAAATTCTCCAAGCCAGGCTTCAGCAATACGTGAATCGTGAACTTCCTGATGTTCAAGCTGGTTTTAGAAAAGGCAGAGGAACCAGAGATCAAATTTCCAACATCTGCTGGAACATGGAAAATGCAAGAGAGTTCCAGAGAAACATCTATTTCTGCTTTACTGACTATGCCAAAGCCTTTGACTGTGTGGATCACAAAAAAACTGTGGGAAATTCTGAAAGAGATGGGAATACCAGACCACCTGACCTGCCTCTTGAGAAATTTGTATGCAGGTCAGGAAGCAACAGTTAGAAGTGGACATGGAACAACAGACTGGTTTCAAATAGGAAAAGGAGTACGTCAAGGCTGTATATTGTCAACCCTGCTTATTTAACTTATATGAAGAGTACATCATGAGAAACATTGGACTGGAAGAAACACAAGCTGGAATCAGGATTGCTGGGAGAAATATCGATAACCTCGGATATGCAGATAACACCATCCTTATGGCAAAGTGAAGAGGAACTAAAAAGCCTCTTGAGGAAAGTGAAAGAGGAGAGTGAAAAAGTTGGCTTAAAGCTCAACATTCAGAAAATGAAGATCATGGCATCCGGTCCCATCACTTCATGGAAAATAGATGAGGAAACAGTGGAAACAGTGTCAGACTTTATTTTTTGGGGTTCCAAAATCACTGCAGCTAGTGACTTCAGCCATGAAATTAAAAGACACTTACTCCTTGGAAGGAAGGTTAGGACCAACCTAGAGAGCATATTCAAAAGCTGAGACATTACTTTGCAAATAAAAATCCATCTAGTCAAGGCTATGGATTTTCCTTTCGTCATGTATGGATGTGAGAGTTGGACTGTGAAGAAGGCTGTGCACTGACGAATTGATGCTTTTGAACTGTGGTGTTGGAGAAGACTCTTGAGAGTCCCTTGGACTGCAAGGAGATTCAACCAGTCCATTCTGAAGGAGATCAGTCTTGGGATTTCTTTGGAAGGAATGATGCTAAAGCTGAAACTCCAGTACTTAGGCCACCTCATGTGAAGAGTTGACTCATTGCATAAGACTCTGATGCTGGGAGGGATTGGGGGCAGGAGGAGAAGTGGATGACAGAGGATGAGATGGCTGGATGGCATTAATGACTTGATGGATGTGACTCTTCGTGAACTCAGGGAGTTGGTGATGGACAGGGAACCTGCTGAGCCGCGATTAATGGGTTCGCAAAGAGTCGAACACGACTGAGCGACTGAACTGAACTGAACTGAACTGAACAAAAATAAAAGAAGAAACTTAAGTACCAGAAACAGGAAATCAACAATAGAAAAATTAAAGCAAAAATATATCCTAAAAAACGATAAATTAACCCATGGAAACTTTCATTTGACTTAGAGACATTTCATTCTGAGATATATGAAATTCCTGAAAATCACATGTGACCTCTTCACCTCAAGAGAAGACATCAGTTCAGTTCAGTTCAGTTCAGTTACACAGTCATGTCTGACTCTTTGGAACCCAAAGAATTGCAACACACCAGGCCTCCCTGTCCATCACCAACTCCCGGAATTCACTCAAATTCACATCCATCGAGTGGGTGATGCCATCCAGCCATCTCATCTTCTGTCATCCCCTTCTCCTCCTACCCTAATCCCTCCCAGCATCAGAGTCTTTTCCAATGAGTCAATTCTTCGCATGAGGTGAACAAAATACTGGAGTTTCAGCTTCAGCATCATTCCTTCCAAAGAACACCCAGGACTGATCTCCTTTAGAATGGCCTGGTTGGATCTCCTTACAGTCCAAGGAACTCTCAAGAGTCTTCGCCAACACCACAGTTCAAAAGCATCAATTCTTCAGCGCTCAGCTTTCTTTACAGTCCAACTCACATTCATACATGACTATTGGAAAAACCATAGCCTTGACTAGATGGACCTTTGTTGGCAAAGTAATGTCTCTGCTTTTGAATATGCTATCTAGGTTGGTCATAACTTTCCTTCCAAGGAGTAAACATCTTTTAATTTCATGGCTGTAATCACCATCTACAGTGAGTTTAGAGCCCAAAGAAATAGGCTGACACTGTTTCCACTGTTTCCCCATTTATTTCCCATGAAGTGATGGGACCAGATGCCATGATCTTCATTTTCTGAATGTAGAGCTTTAAGCCAACTTTTTCACTCTCCTCTTTCACTTTCCTCAAGAGGCTTTTTAGTTCCTCTTCACTTTCTGCCATAAGGGTGGTGTCATCTGCATATCTGAGATTTTGCTATTTCTCCTGTCAATCTTGATTCCAGCTTGTTCTTCTTCCAGTCCTGCATTTCTCATGATGTACTCTGCATATAAGTTAAATAAGCAGGGTGACAATATACAGCCTTGACGTACTCCTTTTCCTATTTGAAATCAGTCTGTTGTTCCATGTCCAGTTCTAAATGTTGCTTCCTTACCTGCATATAGATTTCTTAAGAGGCAGATCGGGTGGTCAGGTATTCCCATCTCTTTCAGAATTTTCCACAGTTTTTTTGTGATCCACACAGTCAAAGGCTTTGGCATAGTCAGTAAAGCAGAAATAGATGTTTTTCTGGAACTCTCTTGCATTTTCCATGTTCCAGCAGATGTTGGAAATTTGATCTCTGGCTTTTCTGCCTTTTCTAAAACCAGCTTGAACATCTGGATGTGTACAGTTCACGTATTGCTGAAGCCTGGCTTGGGGAATTTTGAGCATTACTTTACTTGCCTGTGAGATGAGTGCAATTGTGTGGTAGTTTGAGCATTCTTTGGCATTGCCTTTCTTTTGGATTGGAATGATAACTGAACTTTTAAAGTCCTGTGGCCACTGCTGAGTTTTCCAAATTTACTGCCATATTGAGTGCAGCACTTTCACAGCATCATTTTTCAGGATTTGAAATAGCTCAACTGGAATACCATCACCTCCACTAGCTTTGTTCGTTATGATGCTTTCTAAGGCCCACTTGAGTTCACATTCCAGGATGTCTGGCTCTAGGTGAGTGATCACACCATCGTGATTATCTGGGTTGTGAAGATCTTTTTTGTACAGTTCTTCTGTGTATTCTTGCCACCTCTTCTTAATATCTTCTGCTTCTGTTAGGTCCATACCATTTCTGTCCTTTATCGAGCCCATCTTTGCATGAAATGTTCCCTTGATACCCCTAATTTTTTTGAAGAGATCTCTCATCTTTCCCATTCTGTTGTTTTCCTCTGTTTCTTTGCACTGATCTCTGAGGAAGGCTTTCTTTTCTCTCCTTGCTATTCTTTGGAACTCTGCATTCAGATGCTTATATCTTCCTTTTCTCCTATGCTTTTCACAGCTATTTTTAAGGGCTCCCCAGACAGTCATCTTGGTTTTTTGCATTTCTTTTCCATGGGGATGGTCTTGATCCCTGTCTCCTGTACAATATCAGGAATCTCCGTCCATAGTTCATCAGGCACTCTATCTATCAGATCTAGTCCCTTAAATCTATTTTTCACTTTCACTGCATAATCACAAGGGATTTGATTTAGGTCATACCTGAATGGTCTAGTGGTTTTCCCTACTTTCTTCAATTTAAGTCTGAATTTGGCAATAAGAAGTTCATTATCTGAGCCACAGTCAGTTTTTGCTGACAGTATAGAGCTTCTCCATCTTTGGCTACAGAGAATATAATCAATCTGATTTCGGTGTTGACCATCTGGTGATGTCCATGTGTAGAATCTTCTCTTGTGTTGTTGGAAGAAGGTGTTTGCTATAACCAGTGCATTCTCTTAGCCAAACTATATTAGCCTTTGCCCTGCTTCATTCTGTATCCCAAGGCCAAATTTGCCTGTTACTCCAGGTGTTTCTTGACTTCCTACTTTTGTATTCGAGTCCCGTAAAATGAAAAGGACATATTTTTTTGGGTGTTAGTTCTAAAAGGTCTTGTAGATCTTCATAGAACTGTTCAACTTCAGCTTCTTCAGCATTACTGGTTGGGACATAGACTAGGATTACTGTGATATTGAATGGTTTGCCTTGGAAATGAACTAGATCATTCTGTAATTTTTAAGATTGCATCCAAGTATTGCATTTTGGACTCTTTTGTTGACCATGATAGCTACTTCATTTCTTCTAAGGGATTCCTGCCCGCAGTAGTAGATATAATGATCATCTGAGTTAAATTCACCCATTCCAATACATTTTAGTTCACTGATACCTAGAATGTCAATGTTCACTCTTGCCATCTCCTGTTGGACCACTTTCAATTTGCCTTGATTCATGGACCTAACATTTCATGTCCCTTTGCAATATTACTCTTTACAGCATCAGACCTTGTTTCTATCACCAGTCACTTCCACAACTGGGTATTGTTTTTGCTTTGGCTCCATCCCTTCATTCTTTCCGGAGTTATTTCTCCACTGATCTCTAGTAGCATATTGGGCACCTACCAACGCAGGGAGTCCCCCTTTCAGTATTCTATCATTTTGCCTTTTCATACTGTTCATGGTGTTCTCCAGGCAAGAATACTGAAGTGGTTTGCCATTCCCTTCTCCAGTGGACCACATTCTGTCCGACCTCTTCACCATGACCCTCCGGTCTTGGGTGGCCCCACAGGGCATGGCTTAGTTTCATTGAGTTAGACCAGGCTGTGGTCTGTGTGATTTGATTAACTAGTTCTCTTTGATTATGGTTTCAGTGTGTCTGCTCTCTGATGCCCTCTCACAACACTTATCATCTTACTTGGGTTTCTCGTACCTTGGACGTGGTGTATCTCTTCACGGCTGCTCCAGCAAAGCACAGCTGCTGCTCCTTACCTTGGATGAGGGGTATCTCCTCACCGCAGCCCCTCCTGACCTTGAACATGGAGTAGCTTCTCTAGGCTCTCCTGCTCTCAAGCAGCCACCGCCTCTTGGACGTGGAGTTGCTCCTCTCAGCAGCTGCCCCTGACCTTGGACTTGGGGTAGCTCCTCCCGGCAGCTCCTGCACGGTCACAGCCTGGCACTCTGGGCCACTGCTTCTGACCACGGGTGCGCGGTAGCTCCTCTAGCAAGTAACTAAATAAAGCTAATTTGTTGAGAGCTGAAAGTAGGAAGGACAAACAGGAGAGGTTACAACCAATAAGGGCCTTTGGTACTGCTTTTCAGTATGACAAAGATCCTACCAAGTGAACTGCCACACAAACACAACAATAAAAGCTAGACACCATATAAAAAGGAGTAATCTGAATGAATTAGGAGACGGAAACAGGGCACACAAATGGGGTCAGAAGTTGAAATTATTGGAAAATGGTCGATAGGTAGATATAGAAGTAAATTCCAAAAAGTATTTTTTTTTTCCAGGTTTTATCCTATGTCTCAATGAAGTCACTCCCAACATAGCATAGGTCAGAGCACTGCGGAGATAACTCACACATTGTGGCAAAAATATCAGTCATTCTGATCTGTAAAAACAGAAAAGTTAAGCCAGGGGCAGGGGTTGACACTGCAGTGAGAAGGGATTACAAAATTTCTTCTATGCTTTTACTGACATCATAACTACATGTGCAGAATAGTCAAAGTAGCTCAGCCAAATATAAAAGCTCTGGACCTAGACTGGGGCTGTCATCAAATAAAGAGAGTTAAGAAGTTCAAATTCTGTCATGAAAATTACATGATAAAGAAAGAAAGAAAGAAAGAAAAAAAAAAAAAAACCTCAAGGAAGAAAAGCATATTTAAATCCAGAATCACCTATTGCCCAAGATACAAACAAAAATTATTTGACATAGAAGAATTAAAATAATATAATGCATTTTCAAGACAGAAAAAGTCAGTTAATATCAGCTCCATAATTAACCAAGAACTGATAGGGTGTTAAAGCAGCAATTATAACAATCCTCAATGATGTAATATTATACAAAATATGTTTTCTAACTGGATAAAAATGTAAGCTGTGAAACATAGGCCATAAAACAGACCAAAAGAGAATGAAATGATTTTAAGTCTATGATTTAAAAATTCATAAGTGCAAATAAAAACAGCTGGAGATGACAAATGAAAGAGTTAGTTATTAATAATTTGAAGATACATTAACAGAATTTATACAAGGTGAATAAATAGAGAAAGCAGACTGAGATAAAAATTATTGAGTCTTTAAGACCTATTTGATGATCTCAAGCAGTCCAATAAAGATAAAATTGAAATATAAACAAAAAAAGAAGAAGAGAGAGAAAACAGGGTAGAAACAGTATAGTAGAAATAATGGTAAAATATTTCCTAATTGTGAAATAGACCAGAGGTTTCAGATATATGATATAAAATGAAAAATAAACAGAATGAATTCAAAGAAACTCATGCTGTGGTATACTATAATCAGTGAGGAAAGCCAAGATGAAAAATAATGTTTTTCCCCCAGGAATAAATGAAAACAATATATTACTTAGAGAAATTTACAAGTTTAAATCCTTAAGCTAGAAAAGAGAAAAATCTCTATTTACCTACCTATTATTATTTTTTTAAATAAGCAAATTAATACCAAAGCAATGGAATGAAAGTATATAACAGAAAATAGCAAGATTAATACAATAGAAAATAGAAAATCTTAGATAAAATCAAAGAAAATGGGAAAAGTAAACTATAGAATCAACAAAGCCAGAAGCTATTTCTTAATGAATTTCATAGAAACATCAATAAAATTGACATCTTACTAAGAAAGAAAAAAAGAAAGATTATATATATATATATATATATATATATATATATACACACACATATATATTATATATACAGGCACTAAATAATATATATAATTTATATATATTAATATCATTAAATTATATATATATATATATATATATTCAGGCATTAAATAATAATTCAAGAACATTCTGTATGACTGTATTGCAATAAATGTGACAATATATTACATATAAAGTACAAAATTTCCCTGGTAGTCATAAATTACCCAAATTAACCCAGAATAAATAGAAAACTTGAACTTTCTTTATCAATGAAATAATTTGACTTCTTAATCTGAAAGCTATCCATAAAGACTTTGTTAGCATTAAGGGATTTTAAAGATGAATTTTGTCAAATATTTAAGTAAAAAACAACATGTGTCCTGCTCAAATTCTTTCAGGAAATTGAGAAAGGATATTTATCACCTAATTTTGTGGGGACAATGTTCCTATGATGAAATCAAAGACGTCACAAGAAACAGAATTAGCAATAAATATAGATGCAAAATTTCTTAACAGTATATTGATATACAAGTTCAACAATATATAAAACATATAATACTTTGTTGCCATGTGTTTTTTATTCTGGGAATGCAAGATTAATGTAAAATTAATCAACATAGTCACAATAATAATAGAGAGAAAAAGTCTTCTTTCAGTACATTTGAAAAATATTTGATAAGATTCAACAATTTTCATGGCAAGAAATCTCAGGAAACTAGGAATGGAAGAAAATTTCTTCAAGCTGATAAAAAATTCTACAACAATATACAATATTATTGATTGCAAATCAATTATAAATGCGTCAATTCTTTTTACCTATGATCATGGATAAGACAAGGATGGATATTCTCCTCAGTTTTATTTGACAATGTACTAAAGAACATATCAAGTGTATTGAGGTGAGAAAAAGAAATTAAATATATAAATATTAGAAAAGGAACAAACAAAACTCTGTATTTGCAGATAATATACATAGACTGGCAAAGAAACTAGGAAGAAGAGGATGAAAAGATAAGAACTGGATAAAAAATATATTTATATGAAAAGAAGGGAATTTAGAATTTATAATTCAGACTTTGAAGACACATTGAATAGTGTTAAATCGAGTTCAAAGATAAATAATTAGGTATTGCTGAAATTTTACTCTTTTTGTCAATTGCAAGAGAGATTGAAGATATACAACAAGAGGTTTGAGGATACTTAGATTATTATAGTACTCTACTGATCCTGCTATATTTAATGTACTAAAAATCAACAATAACATTATCCTTAATTTATCATTTAAAATTGATTTTTATATAATTTAAATTAATCTTCATTTAAAAAATGAAAGAACACAGATACAACTCATTAATTTACTTACCTATTAATTTCTTCCCTCAGGTTTAAAAATGTATACTTTATGTTTTTCATAAGGTAATTTCAGACATACACATCAAAAAATCATTTATATATGAATTATGGTTATATTTTTACTTCCAGATTCATGTTAATAAAAAATGTGGTGTCCACACCTTAAAAATAAGGGAATTATACTGATTGCAATGTATTATTTTAAGAAAAATATTATTGGCATTACTTTCCATGCTAACTTTATGTTTTTTGGGCCTTGGGTAGCAAGAGAAATGCTTTTAAATGTACATAGATATTCTCTGCTCTCTGATGGTAGCCAGAATATGATATAGTAGAAAAGGCACAAACCAACTTAAAGTAGAGATTGGAGTGACTTTGCCAATGATAAGACAATGAATAACCTCAGAACGCATTGTTTTTTCTTCCATAAAACTGGGAGACTGTAACTTCTCTGTTGGTCCAGTGGTTAAAACTTTGTGCTTCCAATGCAGCAGGGCATGGGTTGGATCCCTGGTCGGGGAAGAAAGATGTCATATATGCTACTCAGTGCAGCCAATAAATAAAAAAAAAGAATGAATTTAATTACTGCAAAAAACCAAAAACTGGGATACTGAGTGAGCTGATTGCTGCATTTCTCTCAGTGTTGAATATTCTCCAGTTTATCATGACATCATTATTTCTAGCTTTCTTCTTCTTTCTTTCTATCTAATCTATCTTTCTTTTTTTCAGGGTTAATGCAAGTCTCTCGGGGTTGGCCCTGTGCATTTCTTGCTTATCCAGGTGCATACCATGTCACTATCCTTCAGTTTGTGCTTATAAAATTAAAGAGTGATGATGTTAAGCAAAACCGTGCTGTTTTTATTACAATGCAAAATAATAAGTATTTCTACTTACTTATGGGTAGCAACAGCTACCCACTCCAGTATCTTACCTGAAGAATTCCATGGACAGAGGAGTCTGGCAGGGTCCTCCACAGGATTGCAGAGAGTTGGACATGACTGAGCGACTAACATTTTCAAGGAAACTAAAAATATATTCACAAATAAAACTGGCATACATGTTCACAGAAGCATTATTCATAATAGCCAAAGAGTAGAAACAATTTAAATGTCTATTAACTACTGAATGTATAAGTGAAAAGTGTATAACCATACAAAAGAATTTTATTCAGTCAAAAAAGAAAAAAAAAATAAAAAAATAAATGACATACAAATATATGCTACTCATGGACAAACCTTGAATAC